>NC_092876.1:37916195-38168695 GCF_028372415.1 Notamacropus eugenii
CATTTTGAAGAGTAATATGGAATTATGTCCAAACAGAGAAGATGGGAATAATGGAGGGGTGGGGTGTGATAGAAGGGAGGGTACATTGAGGGAAGGGGTAATAAGAATGCAAGGTATTAGCTGGTGGGGGAGAGAGATGGGGAGAAAAATGGGAACTCAAAATTTTGTGGAAATGAATGCCAAAATCTAAAACTAAATAAACACAATAAAAAAATTTTGCATCTATATTCATTAGAGAAATTGGTCTATAATTTTCTTTCTTTTCTTTCTTTCTTTTTTTATAGTTGGCCTGGGGCCAATGCTGGAGGGGCCATGCTCCCCTCTTGCCCAGTTGGGAAAGCCCCCTTACTGACCTTTGAACCTTTTTTTGTCACCTGTGGGTTGAGGGATCTGAGACTCTCCCTCCTGGAAATTCTGCCCCAGAGTTCTCTTCCAGCCCTGTTCCTCCCAGTGCCCCTGTGCCCAGAGTTGGGCTCCACTCTACTCAGTATCCCATGGAATGGACCTTTCCTGTAGGTCTTCCAGGTTACCTTTGGCTGGAAATCTCTTTTACTCTCTCATTCTGTGACTTCTACTGCTCTAGAATTTGTTGAAAGTCATTTTTTACAGGCATTTCATGGGCTGTGGGGAAAGTGCTACAGTATGTGCGTCATTTTACTCTGCCATCTTGGCTCCACCCCTTCTATAATTTTCTTTCTCTGTTTTGTCTCTTCCAGGTTTAGATATCAAAACCATTTTTGTATCATAAAAAGAATTGGGGAGGACTACTTCTTCCCCAACTTTCCCAACTAGTCTATATAGTACTGGAATTGACTGTTCTTTAAATGTTTGATAGAATTCACTTGTAAATTCATCCAGCCCTGGAGATTTTTGCCTAGGGAGTTCACTGATGGCTTGTTCAATTTCTTTTTCTGAAATAGGGCTGTTTAAGTATTCAACTTCCTCTTCTATTAATCTGGACAATTTATATTTTTTAAAATAATCATCCATCTTATTTCGATTGTCGAATTTATGGGCATAAAGTTGGGCAAAGTAATTTCTAATTACTGTTTAAATTTCCTCCTCATTGGAGATGAGTTCATCCCTTTCCCTTTTGATATATGTAATCTGGTTTTCTTCTTTCTTTTTTTCAAATCAAACTGACTAAAGGTTTATCAATTTGATTAGTTTTTTTTTCATAAAACCAACTATTAGTTTTTAATAGTTCAATGGTTTTCTTAATTTCAATTTTATTAATCTCTTTGTTTTTCGATATTCCTAATTTGGTATTTACTTGGGGATTTTCAATTTGTTCTTTTTTTAGCTTTTTCAGCTGCTTGCCCAAGTCATTGATCTCCCTTTCTCTATTTTATTCATGTAGGCAATCAAAGGCATAGAACTTCCCCTAAGAACTGCTTTTGCAGTGTCCCATAAGATTTCATAGGTTGTCTTAGTATTGTCATTCTCTTGAGTGAAGTTGTTGGTTGTTTCTATGATTTGGGGTTTAACCCACTCCTTCTTTAGAATTAGATTATTTAGTTTCCAATTGATTTTTGGTTTATCTTTCCATGGCCTTTTATTACATATTATTTTTATTGCATTATGATCTGAGAAGAATGCATTGACTATCTCTGCCTTCTTGCACTGGATTGTGAGAATTTTATGCCCTAGAACATGGTCAATTTTTGCATATGTGTCATGTACCACTGAGAAAAAGATATATTCCTTTCCATTCCCATTCAATTTTCTCCAGAGATCTATCATATCTACCTTATTCAGTTTCATTCACCTCCTTAAGTTCTTTCTTGTTTATTTTAAGGTTTAATTTAGCAAGTTCAGAGATGGGGAGGTTGAGGTTCCCCACTAGTATAGTTTTGCTGTCTATTTCTTCCTGCAACTCCCCCAACCTCTCCTCTAAGAATTTGGATGCTATACTGCTTGGAGCATATATGTTTATTAATGATATTGCTTCATTGTCTATGGTGTTTTTAGCAGGATGTAGTTTCCTTCCTTATCTCTTTTTATTAGATTTATTTCTGCTTTTACTTTTTCTGAGAATAGTATTGCTACCCCTGCTTTCCTTCCATCAGCTGAAGCAAAATGTATTCTGCTTCAACCTTTTACCTTTACCCTGTGTGTATCCCCCCATTTCAAATGTGTTTCTTGTAAACAACATATTGTTGGATTATGGCTTTTAATCCATTCTACTATCTGTCTCCGTTTTATGGGAGAGTGCATTCTATTCTCATTCAAAGTTATGATTACAATCTGTGTCTTTCCCTCCATCCTCTTTCCCACCCATTGTGCTTTTAGTTCTCCCATCTCCCTTCCCCTCGTCAATAGTTTTCAGTTTTGACCACCACCTCCCCCAGTCTTCCCTTCCTTCTTTCACCATCCTCCCTTTTACTCCTCTTTACCCTCACTACTTCTTCCCTTCCTTTTAGTTTTCCCTCCCCTTTCTTTCCTCTTCCCCTCCTGCTACCTATAGAGCTAATTAGATTTATATATTTAAGTTTATTGTTCCCTCCTTGAACCAAATCAGATGAGAGTACCTCTCAAACAATGCTCATCTCCCTCCTGTTTTTCCCTCCACTATAATATAATTTTGTATTTCTTCCTGTGATGTAATTTACCCTATTCTGCTTCCTCCTTTTCACATCTCCTGTTACAATCCCTTCACATTCTTGAATCACATTTTTATCATCACAAATTTTATTTTATATCCGTTCTATCGATGTATATCTCTTTTATATTTCATAATGGATGTACGATTCTCAAGATTAACAAGTATCATCTTCCTTTATAGGGAGATGAAAAGTTTGCCCAAATTGAGTAACAAGTTTTTCTTTTCCCCTGTTTACTTTTTTTATGCCTCTCTTGAGACCTGTCTTTGAAGATCAAATTTTCTATTGAGTTCTGGCCTTTTGGTCAGGAAAGCCTGGAAATCCCTTATTTTACTGAATGTCCATCTCCTTGCCTGAAATGTTATGCTGAACTTTGCTGGATAATTGATCCTTGTTTGTAGTCCTAGCTACTTTGCCTTATAAAATATCATATTCCAATTCCTTCAGTCTTTTAATGTAGAAGCTGCAAGGTTCTGTGTGATCCTGACTGTATCTCTTCTATATTTGAATGGTTTCTTTCTGGCTGCCTGTGGTATTTTCTCCTTCACTTGATAGTTCTGGAATTTGACAACAACATTCCTTGGTGTTTTTAGTTTGAGATCCCTTTTGAGAGATGAACGGTGGATCCTTATGATGACTATTTTGCCATCTGGATCTAGTACTTCTATTGTCTTTGATAATTTCTTGGAATATATTGTCTAGATACTTTTTTCTTCATGGCTTTCTTATAGGCCAATAATTCTTAAATTTTCTCTCTTGGATCTATTTTTCAGGTCAGTTGTTTTTCCAGTTAGATATTTTACATTTTATTCTATCTTTTCATTTTTTAGATTTTGTTTGACTGATTCTTGATGTCTCATAGAGTCATTTGTTTCTACCTGCCCAATTCTAATTTTTATCAAATTGTTTTCTTCAGTTAACTTTTGCATCTCCCTTTCCATTTGCCCAATTATTCCTCTTAAGGAATTGTTTTCTCCAGTTAGTTTTTGTACTTCCTTTTCCATTTATCCAATTTTCCCTGTTAGGTTTTATGCTTCCTTTTCCGTTTGTTCAATTTCCGTTTTGAAAAAGATGTTCTCTTCATAGAATTCTTTTTTCAAACTTTTAAAATCATTGGCCAGTTTTTATTCTGTTTCCTTCTTCAGCTGTTCCATTAGAGGTCTTTGTGCATGTGAGTAGTTCATAGCCCTTTCTGAAGTTTCAGATGGGAGTACAGTGTCAATACTAACCTCTTTGGTATTCATTTGGTTTTTATCCTTGTCCCCGTAGAAAGATTCTATGGTCTTTTCCTTCTTGCTTTGATTCTTCTTACTCATGATGATGACACGTTGTGTATTATGGCCTCTGGTTCTTTCAGCTAGAAGCTGGAGAACCTGGTGTTGAGCTGGCTGGTATGAGAAAGAAAAGGGTAGGGGCCTTGTTTTCTTTTTGTTTTATGTTTCCCTGGATTAGCCCGTCAGCCAGCTTGTTAAGTGTGGGGGAGGCGTGGTCTAGTCACAGGAGATCTCCTCAACTGATCTAGAGCAAAGGCAAGCTAAGTGCTATATTGTCTTCTTGTTTCCCCTGGAGCACAGAGGCATGGTGTGGCTCCACCCCCCTGGAGCTCCAGCTGTCTGTGCCACCTCCATTCTTCCACCACAGTAAGAGGAATATTCTTTAGCGATTTTTTTAGCCTAAGGTGATATGAGACTGTATGCCCCTTCTGTTGATCCCATTGATCCAGGATTTTTCTGGGAAAATATTTTATGGTTCTTTCGAGGTCAAGAAGGGGAGGAGGAGAAAGTATTTACTGCTCACTCTGCGATTTTGGCTCCCAGAAGTTCAAGTAGGTGACTTACAGACATTTAATCTGTGGGCTGAAAGTTTCAGGAGCATCTGCAGCTGATACCTGGGACTCAGCAGTTGTCACCACTTGGCTGCACTGGTCTCCCACTCTGGGCTGCCACTCCACCATTCTGCCATGCTGCCACTGCCTCAGGTCACCATGGGGCTTTCCTGCTTGGCTGTGCTGTGCTGTATGCTGTGGGTTATACCACCCCCATGGAACCGATCCTTCTCTTCGACCTTCCAGTCTGTCCTGGTTTGTGAATGTGCCACAGTCCATCTCCTATTGGATTCTGTACCTCCAAATTTGGTCAGATTCCTTTTTCAGAGGTGTCTGAAGGAGTTTGTCTGAAAGCTTAAGTGAGTAGTTGCTCTCACTCTGCCATCTTGGCTCTACCCCAACTTTCAAGCATTCTTGATGAAAAAACCAGAGCTGAATAGAAAATTAGACTTTCAAGCTCAAGAATCAAGTGAAGGATGGAAAGGTAAACAGGAAAGAGAAATCATAATGAACTTACTAAAGTTGAACTGTTTACATTCCTACATGGAAAGAGAATATTTGTAATTCATGAAACTTTTCTCAG
Organism: Notamacropus eugenii; assembly: GCF_028372415.1. Taxonomy (NCBI): domain Eukaryota; kingdom Metazoa; phylum Chordata; class Mammalia; order Diprotodontia; family Macropodidae; genus Notamacropus; species Notamacropus eugenii. The sequence continues at coordinate 37,921,207 of NC_092876.1, forward strand.
TATTTGGATCATTGGAGTGTGTTTGTGTGTGTGTGTGTGCAGAGAGAGAGAGAGAGAGAAGAGGGAGAGAGAGAGAGAGGCAGAGTTAGAGAGTACAGGATGAGTTGAATAGGAAGGGGTGATATCTAAAAAAATAAAATTATGAGATGAAGGAGGAATATCTTGGGAGGAGAAAGGGAAAAATAGAATGGGGCAAATAATCTTTTATAAAAGAGGCAAGAAAAAGCTTTTTCAATAGAGGGAGAAAGGGGGGAGGTGAGGGGGAAAAAGTGAAGCTTACTCTCATCACATTTGGTTTAAGGAGGGAATAACATGCACACTCAATTTGATATGAAAATCTATCTTACACTACAGGAAAGTAAGGGAGAAGGGGATAAGGGAGGTGGGGGGATGATATAAGGGAAGGAAAATGGGAGGAGGGTGTAATTAGAAGTAAACACTTCTGCGGAGGGACAAGGTCAAAAGAGAGAATAGAATAAGTGGGGGGCCAGGATAGGATGGAGGGAAATATAGTTAATCTTATACAATAAGAGTATTGTTGACATCTTTTGCAAAACTACACATACATAGCCTATATTGAATTGCATGTCTTCTCATTAGGGATGGGTGGGGAGAGAGGAAGGGAGAGAAGTTGGAACTCAAAGTTTTAGGAACAAATGTTGAGAATTGCTTTTGGATGAAACTGGGAAATAAGAAATACAGGTAATGGGGTATTGTAGAGGGCCAGTACTGATGGAGTCTGAAATGTGAGGTACTGTCCAGGTCTTACTTGAAACTTGTACTAACATAAAGGCTGACATTCTCAGGACCATCTTCCTCCTGATATGCAAGGATAAGAACATCCTGACCCTGCATTCCAAGGTTGTTACACAGAAGGAACTAAGATAAGGAAATAAAAGATGTAAGCTAAAAATGTTCTCATGGGAATAACCTTGCTTACTTGCTTGCTTAAGAGAGTATATAAATCTTAACCCTCAGATCAATAAACCAGTCATGTACAGATTTTATAGGCTCTGTTAGCCCCACCCCCCCTCTCTGTTACCTCTTTCTTTTCTATCACTGCCACACCTCCAATTCACCAGTTGCTGGCAATTGGCTCCAAACAGGGACCTGAAGTGAAAGTGGAGCGGGGGCCTTGACCAATTGCTTGTACAGAATTTGGAAAGTCGGGGGATTTTGGTGAATAACTAGGCTCTCTTGGGGGGGGACTACTTTCCTATCACAATCTTTTCTCAGTTTTTGGATTCTTCTTTTCATTGCCTGCACATGAGTTCTGCCTCCATGTGTTCTCTGTGTGTGTATCTGTGTGATTAATGCAGCCAGCTCCACTGCAGCTGGACTTTGGAATGCAGTTATCTCTTTCTCTCCCCCCTTTCCTGTCTCTCTGATGGCTGCAGGATCAGAGAGGAGGATGGGAGAGAGAAAGAGAGAAACAAATCTTATGCTATCTAGTTTATATGATTGCTTTAGGCAGTTTCAGATCAGAAGTAGAAAGAAATAACATTTGTGCAGCCTTAATGGGCTCTGATCAAAGCCCACTAAGAGAACAACACGGGTACAAACTTTAAGGAAAGCATAAAAGGCTTCTAAATTGTTGGAAATTTGTTGGTAAAATTCTCTTGTATTGTAAAAATTGAGTGACCACTGTAATCCAGAAATGATGTTAGGGAAAGCAATTTTTAATCTGAATTTTGTTGAAACTAAAAGATGTTGGGAAAATTGTGTAAAACCAGTTCTGTTATTTTAAATTTTATCAGTCTTGCTAACCTTGTCTTATAATGTTTTGTAATTGCCATTTAGAAAAGGAAGTATTTTCACCCTTGTCTGTTAAAGAAGTTACACCTAAAACAATTTGGCTGTCACTTTTAAAAGTTGTAAGATTGCTAACTAAGTTATTTGGAGTTACAGTTTTAATGCTAAATCTGAAATTGCTAATTGATTACTGTGTGTGAAAAAAAGGAATTGAGTGAGAACTTTATTTAGATTGATTTTGCCCATTCAGAACAGTCCTCTTGTATGTTTGGGGGTTGGCAGACATGGGGTCTGTGCCAATTCCTTTTATTTTGTAAAACTGCTAACGCCCCTGGAAACCATCCATGTGGGCAAGGTCATCAGCCCTGAGAAGGAAACGTGTTTGGCTTATGTAAATTCTAAATAATGAATATGACTTGCTCAAAAGTTGTAACAGATAGAGAGGAGTTTTAACAATTGGCTTTTACCTCAGGACAAGTTTTAAATTTGAGAAGGAAAGATCTTAAATGGAATCCTTTATGTATGTGAGTCCTGGTAAATCTTTATTACTTATTGCAGCTCCCTAAGGATAGATATAACTGTATCTGGCTCTAAGTTTTGATAGTGAAATTTGCTGTTTAAGGTAAAAGGCATTTGGGATCATAACTATTTTTGTTTTGAGTTTGAATTTGGGTATAGTTGCTTGCATTAAATCAGTATCTGAGAGAAATGCCACAAGTTACTCAGAGGGACTATGATCCTGTACTGTTAACAGGTGAAGTTTTTATCTGGAAAGGAAACACCTAGGGGACAATTCTAGACTAAATCTAGGATTGGATCCTCCTGGTCAATTTCCCCATTGTGTTCTTTCAAAAACGAATGTTTCCCACCTGACTATTCCTGAGTCTAGAGTAGAGACTCTACCGTGTAATTGGAGAATTTCACTGTTTTCTGAATTCAAACAGAGTCAAGGATGTTTTATCCTGTTGTATTTGGTATGTCACATGTCCCTACTTTTTCCTTCTATAGGAAATTTCTATGATCAATAGCAAGTAGTCAGCAAAACATGTGAGCCCTCTTGTGTAATCTTACTGGGAAATCTAATATTATTTTTATCTGAAATTAGAACATGTTCAGAAATTTATGTAAACTACTTAAGACTCATCTTAAGATGTCCCCATTGTTTAAAAGGATTTTAAAAGCAGTAGTGTTTGTCTATAGTTAGTCTCTTACTGTTGTTACCAATGTGAGATTCCATTGCACCTTTTTGACTAAAGAACTTTGTGATATCTAGGAATTCTGTAATAATTAAGAATTTGGTTTGTTCTAATACTTTGGAAATTCATGTTACTTAAGGACATTTTTATACCAACTAAGTTTTAATGAATTTTAATTTTAAAAAAGGTTTATTTTTGCTTCAAAGTAAAAAGAGAGCTATTATTTTAAAAGGTTTCAACTAATTTTCTTTATAAAAGTTTAGTGACTCTCTTAACATCAGGAAAAATTTTCAATTGTTTTAAAAGAAATAGTTTCAGAAGAAATGTTTTTCAAAGAAGGGGGGGTAAAGCCTACTAAATTTTCATTTTCAAGATAATGTATTGCTAAATTAATATGTAATGATCCATAAAGCAGAAAAGATCTTACTGTTTTAATCTGAATTTGTAATCTTTCCATGGCTTAAGAAAGAGTTAAAATTAGTGCCTGAATTTATTAACAACAATTTCTAAAGTTTTTCTTCCAGAGTGAATATAATCAGAAAAGGATAAACAAGCCTGTGAAACAACGATGAACATCTATTCAGTTGTAAGATTCAAGTTAGAAATTTCTTTTGTTTAAGACAATACAGCTATGCTAGTGAAGAATAATAACTTGTGAGCCATCTTGTCTGTGGTAGAAATATAAAGGAAAGTGAAGCAGTCTGAATAATGGGTTCAAGAGATTTAGAAAGATAAATAAAAGCTTGATCAGAAATATGGAAAGTAGATAAGAAGGTTGGGGGCAAATGGAGGTCATCCAAGCCCCTTCTATCTCCAGATAGTTGCTCTGGATACCTTTGCACCAGTCTCAGATGATTTAAGCATGTTGAGAGAGCATGGGGAAGTATTTTCAGAAGGAAGAAAAATGATGTAACTTCATTTGATAATAACCCAATCAAATTTGAGATGACTCTACTTAAAGAATACCAACCCATATTTAACCACTTCTGGTCATTTTTTGGCCTTTGTTTGCTTAACCTCCTTGCCAAATTTGTCTCCTCCAGGTTCAATGCCCTCAACTTGCAGGTGACAGCTCAGGCTGCATACCATCCTCACCGTACAAGACCATGACCCATCACCATCTGGACTATGTTCCTGCTACTGGCTAAAGACCCATCCTCTCTAATGTCAGGACCCTGTGAAGCAGGGACAACTCTACCTCCAATCTCAGCAGGAAGCAATTTCAGAAGCTGAGACTTTCATCCCTTACCTCAAAAAGATTTTGGGTTCCATCTGTTTAAGGGGGGAATGATGGGGTACCTGGATGCATGTACTTGGGCCTCAATTACAGTTCTAAAATAGCATTTCTCTTTAAAAACATAGACAAACTACATCAATTTCTTGTCAAGATTGGCACAGACCTACATGGACTAAAATTACTTTCAGAGAAAAAAGGGGGAGATGTAAAGGGCCAGTACTAATGGATTCCAATATGTGAGGCACTGTCCAGGTCTTATTGAGACTTGTACTAGCATAAAGGCTGACATTCTCAAGACTATCCTACTCCTGATATGCAAGGATAAGAACGTTCTTACCCTGACAGTGCACCTTGAGGTTGTTACACAGAAGGAACTAAGATAAGGAAAAGGATAAAAGATAAGAGAGGGTCCCTCTTTTCCCTTCCTTTCCCTCCCCTCCTCTCTTCTCCTTTCCCCTTCTCCTCCCCTCTTGTCCTCTCCCTTCCCCTCTTCTCTTCTCTTCCTTTCCCTTCCTTTCATTTCCTTTTCTAAAACCTTAGATCTACTGCACTTTGAAGCCCATAGATTGTACCATACTGGACCCTTGCCCAAACTCCACTTAAGGGCTGTTTTCTGGACCCTCTTGGCTTAAGAGTGGTTATCAATAGTAACTGTTGCTGTTTTCCTTCCAGCCTGATTTAGATATTTTTTGTTTGCTTCACTAAAAGAGCTATACTCTGTCTACTTCTTAAACAGGCCTATTCATTGAACAGGTATTACCTCACCCTAAGTGAGGACCTGAATAGATCTTGGCCATAAGGGGCCAAGGTCTCCCATTGCTTTCCGGGTCATCTCCAGTCATCTTGATGAATATCTGGTCACTGGATTCATATGACTCTGGAGGAGAAGTGAGGGTGGTGACTTCGCACAACCCTCTCTCATTCAAAACAAAGTTAAATGCAAGTCATCATTTTCTAATGGCATGGTCTTCTTTGGCAGTGAAGGACGATTACAAACAACATTGCTTCTAGGATTAAACTCCAGAGATCACAAAAATCAAAAAGTGTCCCCTATGTACAAAAATATTTATAGCCGCTTTCTTTGGGGTGGCCAAGATCTGGAAATCCGTGGATGCCCATCAACTGCGGAATAGTTGAACAAATTGTAGTATATGCATATAATGGGATGCTATTGTGCTGTAAGAAATTATGAGCAGGAAGACTTTAGAGAGGCCTGCAAGGACTTACATGAACTGATGCTAAGTGAAAGGAGAAGAACCAGGAGAACTTTGAACATAGTAACAAGCATAGAGTGTGAGGAATTTTTGTGGTAGACTTAGCTCTTCACAGCAATGCAACAACCTGAAACATTCCCAAAGGACTCTTGAGGCAAAATGCCATCCAGATTCAGAGAAAAAGCTATGGAATTGGAACACAGAATGAAACAGAATATCTTCTCTTGTGTAATATTTTGTTTTGTTTTGGTTTTTCTCATGATTTCTCTCATTCATTTTGATTCTTCTATGCAACTGGACTAATATGAAAGTATGTTTAATAATAATGTATGTGTATAAGCCATATAAAATTGCATGTCATTTCAGGGAGGGAGGAGGGAGGGAGAAGGAGAAAATCTAAGATTTATGGAAATGATTGTAGGAAAACTGAAAACAAACAAATTAATATAAATATAATATAATGAAATAAAATAGGAAAAAAATCTGCCTTCCTTGTCCAATTTATGCATAAATTCACTTCATTCACATTTTAAACTGCTATTACTTATTGTGTATTTGCCTTGCTATTCCAGTGACTTTACCAAGTGTGTGGGATATTTCAAGACCTCTACTCAAATTGACTACTCAGAGGTATCTCAAAGTACAAACAGAGAGTCCTTTATTCAATTCTGGCAAGAAGCAGGTGATCCCACCACCAAAGTCCTGGAGTAAGGAGGAGGCTTTACAGAAGCAGATGCCACATTATAAAGCTAAAAACCACAAAGAAAAATCTCCCAACTTAAATTTTAACTCTATTAGTTAATATTTTAAGCAAATGGCGTATTCTCAGAAATTTCCCTGATACACGGAATTGAAAATGAAACTGAACAAATGTTCCCTTGTTTGGAAGGAGGTCTTGATTGTACAACATGATAAGGATACATACAGACAGAGGCCATGGGGTGAATTGAATATGAAGGGATGATATCTAACAAAACAAAATTAAGACATGAGAGAGGAATATATTGGGAGGAGAAAGGGAGAAACAGAGTAGGGTAAGTTTTCTCTCATATAGAAGTGGCAAAAAAAGGTTTTCAATGGAGAGGAAGAAGGGGGAGGTGAGACGAAAAGAGTGAACCTTACTCTCATCAGATTTGACTTAAGGAGGGAATAATATGAACACTCAATTTGGTATGAAAATCTATCTGACACTACAAGAAAGTAGGGGGAAAGGGGATGAGTGGGGCATGTACAGATGATAGAAGGGAGGGCAAATCAGAGGAGGGGGTAATTAGAAGTAAACAGTTTTAAAGATGGACTAGGTCAAAATAGAAAATAGAATATATGAGGGGGGCAGGGTAAGATGGAGGGAAATACAGTCTTTCACAACACGATGGTTATGGAAGTGTTTTTCATTACTGCATGCATAACCTATATTGAATTCTTTGCTTTCTCAGTGGGGATGGATGAGGAGGCAAGAAGGGAGAGAAGTTGGAAGAGAGTTTGAAAAACAAATGTTGAAAATTGTTTTTACATGTAACTGGTAAATATGACATACAGTCAATGGGGCTTAGAAATCTATCTTGCCCTACAAGAAAATAGAGGGGATGGGGATAAGAGAAGGGAAGGATGTGACAGAAGGGAGGGCAGATTGGGGGAAGGGGTAATCAGAACACATGCTGTCTTTGGGTGGGTGGAGGGGAGAAATGGGGAGAAAATCTGGAACTCCAAATCTTGTGGAAGCCAAGTTGAAAACTAAAAATAAATTTAAATATATAAATAAAAATACAAAAAAAGCACCAACCTGGGAAGGCCGGGGGTGGGAGAGAACAGGGGGAGGGTGTCGGAGAGAGTGCTATGGTGTAGACAAGATGTAAGCTTTATCATGATTAATTCACCGTTAATGTAGCACGTTAAAGGTTTCCAGTGAGCTTTACCCACTTTTTATTTGAGTGGTACAACAACTCTGTGAAAGAGGTGCTATTATCATACCCATCTCACAGGTAGGAAAACCAAGGCTGAAAGGTTAACTTAGTAAAAGAGTAAGGCAGGATTCAAATTCAGGTCTTCCTGACTCCATCCCCTCTGTCCCTCTCCAAGAGATGGATTTTAAGAGACAGCCATCCCTTGGAGCCACATTCTACCTGTTCTGCTTTTACTGCTTGAGTGATCTCAAACAGATGTATTTAGCTCTTCCAGGACTCATTTTCCTCATCTATATAATATTAAGTGGTTCAGTGGATAGGGCATTAGGCCTGGAGTCAAGAAGATCTGAGTTCAAATCCAGCCACAGACAACTACTAGCTGTGTGACCATGGGCAAGTCACTCCACTCTGTTTGCTTCAGTTTCCTAATTTCTAAAATGAGCTGTAGAAGAAAATGACAAACCAATCCCGTATCTTTGCCAACAAAACTGCCCATAGGTCACAGAGAGTTAGACATAACTGAAAAATGACTTAATGACAATTGCAGGAAGTAATTGGAGTCCAGAGCCTCAGAGATCCCTTCCTATTCTCTCCCTACCCCTTGGGGTCTCATTCTTACTAGATGTTTCTAATTTCCTCCTCTACCCCTCTACTCTTCTCCCCCTCTACCCATCATTGAATTCAATAGGAAAGAACTTGCACTTTGGATCCTTTTGTGTCTACACTAGGGGCATGGAGAGGGTGGGAGGAGACTGGGAGGAGGGAAAGAAGGAAGGGGATATGGGGTGTCAGGGAATTAGGAAGAGGGGAATGCAAGGGAAAGGCTGGGTGAGGGGATGAGGAGGATGGAGCTGGGAAGAGTCAGAACAGGACTTGATGGGGGGGAATGGGGAGAAGCTCCCGCATCTGGCTCAGTGTCTTCCTCTGAATCCTCCTCTCTGCCTTCAGGAGTTGAGGCAACACAATGACTATGCCCTGTCTTTTGGTGGGGTGGGGGGTGAGTCAGGGAAGTCCCTGTCCACCTGCCCCCACACCCAGATTCTTACCATCAAGCAGATTCTGGTCACCATCTGTGTGGATCCCAGTCTGGCTGTCCCCAGCTCCACAGGACACGAGTTTGTTCTTTCCTCTAAAGATACTGAGAGAGAAAATAAAAGCAGCAAAACTGTCAGTGGCAAAATATCTTCTCACAAATGAACAGCCTTGCTCAGCCCCAGATGCGGCATGAGTCACAGAGGAACACAAACCAATGATTTTGTAAAGTATGTTGACCTGAAAGTTGGTTACATAGACGCAACAGACTAAATGCATGCATTTTATGATTTAATCAATTGAACAATTTCCCATAAAGTAACAATTACATAGTATTATGGAACCAGAGATTATCCGACTGACTCAGTACAGAAATCGACTACCTTAAATACATTTTACTGTGAGAAAGGAACTCTCTTAGTTGAACAGATTGTAAATTTAGTAGGACAATTAACAAAGCAGTGTCAATTAGGCTTCATAATCCCAAGCTGTGTGAATTTCCTTTCTGTAGCATGTGTCCATGACATACAATAAGGAGAAAATCCCGTCACTCTGATGGCAGGCACCTGTCATAAACAGTCCCTTGAAGTTGTGGACACAAAAAAGAGTATCTTAACAAAGTGGACAAAGTTGAAATTACAACCCAAGACATCTATGATTTTCCTTGTCACTAAGATTCCAGGAGAAGCGTTTGGTAAGGAGGTTACTAAGTGGGCCCCATTTGCTTCCCTGACATACCAAAAGGCATTCTCTGAATTTAGAAGAAAAAAAGGAGACTGTTAGGTCCAGACTCTTCTTAATTCAAGCTTTGGCCCTTATTAAAGTCCAGAATTTATATTAAATATTATCAAGGAGAAACAAGCAGTTGATAAAGGGAGACTTCAAAATATGCTCAACTTCTTTAGCCCAGGGAGACACTGTGCATATATATGAGCAGTCAGGTGATGTAATGGATAGAGTGCAGGGGAGTCAGGGACACCTCAGTTCAAATTCAGCTTCAGACCGTGTCTGTGACCCTGGATGAGTCACTTAAGGGGGAAATTGATGAGCATGTCAAGTGTGTTTCTGGGTATCTATATATGCCCAAATTGCTCGGTCACTCCTAATCAATTCCTCTGACAATCAAGTGAGGAAAAAGAAAAGGAGGAATTGGGGTGGGGGTGGGGAGGAGTGGAAATAAAATCTAGTTATGTCCTTCCTCAGAAGCTTGGGCCCCTCTATCCCTCAGTATTCATTTCCAGGGTACTTTGAACAGCAGCCCCTGAGTCCCATCCCTAGTTGTAACTTACAGAGTGTTCCAGCCCTTCCCTAGTTTGGTCCAAAGGCAGTATCAGGAAATTCCTCCTCCCTTTTCCCCTTTTGACTTAAAGGGAAATTCCCATGATGACTGGACCTTTCAAGAAAAAGCCTAATTGGGCCTGAAAGATCCCTTAAAAAAAGAATTTGCTCTGTAAAACTTGGACTGAGTAAAAGGTCACCCCCAAGGACCTAGGAGTCCACGTTTGACCTCAAGGCTGCAGACTCCCCACCCCTGGTCTCAGAGCTTCCTTACAGCATGTGTGGGTGACATCAATATACTTTTGTGATATCAAAAAACTTTCATCAGGACCAGAAGCTCAGAGAAAGGGATGGGAGAAAAATAAAGCCATCCTGCTTCAATAATGTTTGAACAGGGGGTGGATCTAAGATGGCAGAGTAGAAGGACAGAGCTGCTCTGGCTCTCTCACCCCCATAGCCCATAAAATACCTGTAAAAATGGCTGTAAACAAATTCTAGAGCAACAGAAGCCACAAAATAACAGAGTGGAAGAGTTTTCTAGCCCAAGACAGCCTGGAAGGCCAAGGATGTGTCTATTGCACCAGTGTCAGAGCAGATCACAGCTCAGCCTTGGCCACACTGCTAGAGCAGGCTTCTGAGTGCAGAATTCCAGACAGAAGCTGTGGTTCCCAGATTCTCAACCCACAAATGCCAAAGACAGCTTCAAAAGTCAGTGAGAAAATGCTTCACCTGAGTGAGAAGAGAACATGTCTGGACACTTGTCCCAGGGCAACAGAAGTCCCTACAGCAGCATCCATTTTAGGAGTCTATGGCCTAAAGACCCTGAGGGAATTGAACCATTGATCTGTATCTCAGCCCTGAGTGGCAGCCCTGGGGTGAGGAGGAGCACTGGTGTGGTGGAGGTGGTGGAGGCTGTGGAGAGGGAATTCTACTCAGAGATCCTGGGCAAAAGAGGTTGTTGCTCCCAGACCAGAATGCAGGCCAGGAGAGGAGAAAACTTCTCTCCCTTGATTGAGTCACCTTGGAGTAACTGAGAACTTACAGGCCCCTAGGATATACCCTCCACTTGACAAAGGACTGAGAAGTCAAGGAACTGGCTGGGAAAATGTCTGATAAAGGGGAAAATAAGACTATAGAAGGTTGCTTTCTTGGTGAACAGGTATTTTCTTCCATCCTTTCAGATGAGGAAGAACAATGTATACCATCAGAAGAAGACATAAAATTAAAAGCTTCTACAACTCAGACCTCCAAAATAAATATGCAATGATCTCAGGCCATGAAAGAGCTCAAAAAGGATTTTGAATATCAAGTAAGAGAGGTGGAGAAAAATTGGAAGAGAAATGAGAGTGATGCAAGAAAATCATGAAAAGTGAGTCAACAGCTTGTGAAAGGAGATCCAAAAAATGCTGAAGAAAATACCAACTTTAAAAATCAACTAACCCAAAGGGTAAAAGAGGTCCAAAAAGTCAATGAGGAGAAGAAAGATTTAAAAAGCAGAATTAGCCAAGTGGAAAGTGGAGGTTCAAAAGCTCACTGAAGAAAATAGTTCTTTAAAATTTAGAGTGGAGCAGATGGAGGCTAATGACTTTATGAGAAACCAAGAAATTATAAAACCAAACCAAAAGAATGAAAAAATGGTAGACAATGTGAAATATCTCATTGGAAAAACAGCTGACCTGGAAAATAGATCCAGAAGAGACAATTTAAAAATTATGGGACTACCTAAAAGCCATGATCAATAAAGGAGCCTAGACATCATTAGTGCTAATATGTACAATGTTTACAAATAGTGTTCATTTTGCGAAAAAAAAAAAACAAAACTTAAAATGTATTAATTTACCTTATCTACTATGTTTTTGTCTTATCAACCAGGAAATTATGTAATAAATACATGCACATAAGGCCTAGAAAGAGTAATTTTTAGTGTTGGTAAATTCCTTTAGAAGTTATCTCATCCAAAATTTCCTTAAGACACCCACATAGTAGGCAGATTCATCTCCCAAGAAAACTGACCATGACTGTCCCTTTAATCACTGCAATATGAGTGAACTTAGACCTCCACACTAACACTGTTGAGTTACTAAGGAAAACACTTGGTGTAAATCAAAATGCAGAAAAGTCCTAAGTTGTTAGAAAATTATGACTGAAATTTACAAAATACTTATTGACTGGAGGCTTTCATACCCTTGAGTGTGAATCCGTCTCATTTCAATGGACATGAGTTCTCTATGCATTCAAAAAGAGAAGTGCTGACATCACAGTCAACAGCAAGAATTGGCTGGAATTCCAGGGCATTATACTGGGTGCATTAGAGAAGTCAACTCAGTCATCTTATTACACTTCTTAAAGCAAGTCATAGACATTGCCACTTTAACCATTTGAGGTATAAAAAAACAAAAACAAAAAAAAAACAAGTTATAAAAAACATTCTTGTGAATTAGTACGTTTGAAATATAGGATAGACTAACTCCCTTCTGATTTGAAATTCTACGATTTTTGTGAATATACAAATTGCAATACTTCATATATTTTACAATTCTGACTCCCAAAATTTAATTACAAAAATTTCATCCTAGACAGCTGCTCTTGAAGATTTTGTTTTTGTTTTAAAAGATACGTAGTTGTGTTTTTTTTCATTGCTATCATTTTCCCAAAGTCAAGCCTGAATAAAAAGTTCAAGATAAGACAGTAAAGACTGCTATGAGTGGCTGAAGATTTGTTGAAGTCATATATATGTATATATGTATGTATATACCCACAGACACCCCATGTATATATGTATATATGTGTATATATAAATATATGAAATATGGCTACAGTTGTCTAATAACTGAACTTTTATATTACTTTGACGTATATGAAATCATAATAAAAAAACTATGTAGTTAGATAAAAGCATTTCAGTCCAAGATAAGTAGTATATTCATAATAACTTTTAAAAAATGGTTGCTCTTTGAGAATACTAGTAAAAATATAGCAGATCATTTCTAAAAAAATATTTTAAAACTATTACTTTGCTGGTAAAATCATTGCATAAACAAAATATATAAGCTACTGAATGATGGCTGCTTTAATTTCCAGTGTACACCATCCATGTACAGTGCTACAGTTTTAAATTTTGCTAGTTGAACAGAGTATCCCAAAGTATCCCAGATGTTTCACACACAATCCATTTAAGTTACTTTTTGCATAAGGCTCTGGCACATCAGAAAAGAACTCCATCCAGCTGAAGTTTTGCAAATATGTGATATGCAGCGTCACTGAGTTGTCTAGTAGATTTTTTCATTAACGTGCAACTGTGCTCATGTATCCTTCCATTGTCTCCTGTAACATATCAGAGTCTTTTATAGACTGGATGGCAGTTTTCTTTGAGGTGTCCTAGATTTCTCCACCAATGACAAACTCATCAAGGACAGAAGAAACCTTTTTGAAATTAAATATAATATCCTGCCCACAAACATTTTCAAAATACTTGTCTAGTAATTCCATATAAAAATGTACAATCTCCAGTGCCAGTAGCTCATTGTCCTGATTTTGTACCTCACAGCAAAAATATGTTAGCATGTCTTTTATAAACAACTTGTAGATCCCCCACCCCATCACAAAACTACTTATCTTTTGACCATGAGACAGAATCATGTGTATGATTTCTCGGGTGATTTTTTTTCTCTCTTTATCAGGGAGTGTGGTGTACAATTTCTTCAGCCTTAATTTCCCTGGTCTGATAAACAGAAATATGAAATGACTCACGTTGGCAGGGGTCAAGGCCACCACCCTGTGGGGCTCAGCTGGCTGAATGGCTGGAGGAGGGGGCAAGAAGCTGGACATGCCAATGGCCACTGCCCCTCCATGAGCCATGGACTACCAAGGTCTTTCATCCCTCTTTTATGAGAGGGATATCTCTTCCTGGCCCATTATCACAGTGCATTACTCCTTCTCACATCTTAAATTTTATTTTTGGGGTATCATCCTATCATACTCAACTCACACTTATGCACTCTGTCTATGCATACTCCTTTTATCTGCCCTAATAAGTTCTTAGAAGTTACAGGTATCGTCTTCCCATGTAGGAGTGTAAACAGTTTAACTTTATTGAATCCTTTAGGATTTCTCTTTCTAGTTTACCTTTTTATGCTTCTCTTGAGTCTAGCACTTGGAAATAAATATTTTTTCTATTCAGTTCTGATCTCTTCACAGGAATGCTTGAAATTCCTCCATTTCATCCAATATCCATTTGCCCCCGAAGGATTATACTCAGTTTTGCTGGGTAGGTGATTCTTTGTTCTAATCTTAGCTCTCTTGCTCTCCAGAATATCATATTCCAAGCCCTAGGATACTTTGATGCAGAAGCTGCTAAATCTTGTGATATCCTGACTGTAGCTTTACAATATTTGAATTGTTTCCATCTGGGTGCTTAGAATATTTTCTACCTAAGCTGAGAGATCTGGAATTTGGCTATAATATTCCTTGTGGGCAACTACGTGATAGAACACCAGTGCAGGAGTCAGGAGGACCTGAGTTCAAAGCTCACCTCAGATACTTGACACTCACTAGCTGTGTGACCTTGGACAAGTCACTTAACCCCAATTTGCCTCATCCTGGGTCATCTCCAGTCATCCTCATGAATATGTGGTCACTGAATTCAGATGACTCTGGAAGAGAAGTGAGGCTAGTGACCTACACAGCCCTCCCTCACTCAAAACAAAGTCAACGGCAAGTCATGCCATTATTCCTCTGACGGCATGATCTTTGGCAACGAAGGACGAACACACACATGATATTCCTTAGTTTTCATGAAGGAATTCCTTTTCAGGAGGTGATTCATGAATTCCTTCTACTTTTATCCTCTAGGGATATTTCTTTGATTAAAGGGAAGAATTCCTTGATAATTTCTTGAAATATGTCTAGGCCTTTTCTTATCATGGTTTTGAGGGAGTCCAATAATTCTTAAATTATCTCTCCTGGACATATTTTCCAAGTTAGCTCTTTTTTCAATTAGCTATTTCACATTTTTCTCTATTTTTTCATTCTTTTAATTTGTTTTATTGTTTCTTGGTGTCTCATAAAGTCATTAGCTTCCATTTGCCCAATTCTGAATTTAAGGAATTATTTTTTCAGTGAAATTCCATACTTCCTTTTGCAATTGGTCAATTCTACCTTTTAAGGAGCTCTTTTTATCACTGAAATTTTACACACCTTTTTCCAGGTGGCCAATTGTGCTTTTTAGAAAATCAATCAATTAATTATTTTTTAGTTTTCAACATTCACTTCCATAAGATTTTAAGTTGAATAATTCCTCCCCATCTCTCCCCTCTGCATCCCAAAATGACATGCATTCTGATTATTCCTTCCCCCAGTCTGCCCTCTCTTTCATTACACCCTCCCCTTTCTTATCCTCTTCCCTTCTATTTTCCTATAGGGCAAGATAGATTTCTATATCCCATTGCCTGTATATGTTATTATCCAGTTGCATGTAAAAATAATTTTTAACACTCATTTTTAACAGGATGATGTCTTCAGCATGAGGGAAGATGCACAGGTCCATCTAAATCTAGTTGAGAGATTGTCTCCCAAGACAGCCAGGGACAGATCATGGCTTTGCTAACTCACTGATGCGTTCCAAACTTGTCTTGCATGACTGAGAACAGCTGACTCACAAGGTTCCTCTGGCAGCTCCTTACAGTTGTCAGTGATTGCTTAGGTCAATTCTCTCCACAATCCTTGTTCCTCTAGGCTGATACATGTGTGCATTTGTTTTATTTTCTAAAGCTCCTTCTGAGCTTTGCCCCTCTCTGAGGGGCCTCTGGTCCTTCTCTGTTTTCCTGTCTTCTCTGCAGAGCCCATCACTAAAGAAACAGTGGGAACTGATCTGCACAGCAGTAATGGTGCACATTTTTTTTGTCTTTTAGCAAAAATGTGTGCTCTGCAAGGCAGTTTGAAGTCTTTTTCTTCCCTCAGCAAAGCAGACCTAGGCTACTCCTGGATCATATGAAACTTGGACTCTACAGAAGGTGTCTCAAAGATCACCACTATTTTCTCTGGAAAATGGACCACATCTTTAGTCAACTGAACTCCTCCAGATAAATGTCTGTGCGAGCTATGTTCCTTTTCAAGGCAACAATGGCAAAAAACAACAAAAATATGTCATTCTGTCACTCCCAGGTTAGGGGGAGGAAGTTTAAATTTTTCCCATGCTCTTCTGAAGACCAACCAGCCACCTGCTGATAACAATGACTATGGCTTAGGGAGAAGCCAAGATGGCGGAGTAGAAAAACACACATATGCTAGCTCCGAACCCACAGCCCATACCTGTAAAGAAGAACTCCCAACAAATTCTGGAACAGCAGAAGCCACAGAACAAGGGAGTGGATGAGATTTCTGCTCCAGACAGACCTGAAAACCTGACACAAAAGGTCCATCATGCCCGGACCCAGAGGGAGCCCCTGCCTCCTTGGCCACACAGCTCCGAGAGGAGCAGATTAGAGCAGGCTTCAGGGACTGAATCTCCAGCGGCCGCACAGGTCCCTTCACCCACAGGTGGTGTGGGTCTGTGAGAGAGTCTTTTTGGGTGGCTGACAGGGGAGTGGGGTGTCTCTGTGGCTTGCGCCCCCACAGGAGGCAGCAGTGGGGGTGGTGGTGGTGGACAAGGGCTCCCCAAGCAGGCAGGAGCTTGGATCCATTGTTGAAGGTCTCTGCATAAACCCCCTGAGGGAACTGAGCCCCATGAGGTAGCCCTGCCCCCACCTGAGGACCTGAACTTGATCTCACACTAAATAGCAGCCCTGCCCCCACCCAAAGCCCTGAGGCTGGGGAGCAGCATTTGAATCTCAGACCCCAAGCACCGGCTGGGTGGATCTGGAGGCGAGGTGGGGGTGGAAAGAAAACTCACAAGTCAAGTCACTGGCTGGGAAAATGCCCAGAAAAGGGAAAAAAAATAAGACCATAGAAGGTTACTTTCTTGGTGAACAGATATTTCTTCCCTTCCTTTCTGATGAGGAAGAACAATGCTTACCATCAGGGAAAGACATAGAAGTCAAGGCTTCAGTATCCCACACATCCAAAATAAATATACCATGGGCTCAGGCCATGGAAGAGCTCAAAAAGGATTTTGAAAATCAAGTTAGAGAGGTAGAGGAAAAACTGGGAAGAGAAATGAGAGAGATGAAAGAAAAGCACGAAAAGCAGGTCCACACCTTGCTAAAGGAGACCCAGAAAAATGCTGAAGAAAATAACACCTTGAAAAATAGGCTAACTCAATTGGCAAAAGAGGTTCAAAAAGCCAGTGAGGAGAAGAATGCTTTCCAAAGCAGAATTAGCCTAATGGAAAAGGAGGTTCAAAAGCTCACTGAAGAAAATGTTCCTACAAAATTAGAATGGAACAGATGGAGGCTAATGACTTTATGAGAAACCAAGAAATCACAAAACAAAACCCAAAGAATGAAAAAATGGAAGATAATGTGAAATATCTCATTGGAAAAACAACTGACCTGGAGAATAGATCCAGGAGAGACAATTTAAAAATTATGGGCCTACCTGAAAGCCAGGATCAAAAAAAGAGCCTAGACATCATCTTTCATGAAATTTTCAAGGAAAACTGCCCTGATATTCTAGAACCAGAGGGCAAAATAAGCATTCAAGGAATCCACAGATCACCGCCTGAAAGAGATCCAAAAAGAGAAACTCCTAGGAACATTGTGGCCAAATTCCAGAGTTCCCTGGTCAAGGAGAAAATATTGCAAGCAGCTAGAAAGAAACAATTCAAATACTGTGGAAATACAATCAGGATAACACAAGATCTAGCAGCTTCTACATTAAGGGATCGAAGGGCATGGAATAGGATATTCCAGAAGTCAAAGGAACTAGGACTAAAACCAAGAATCACCTACCCAGCAAAACTGAATATAATACTTCAGGGGAAAAAATGGTCTTTCAATGAAATTGGGGACTTGCAAGCATTCTTGATGAAAAGACCAGAGCTGAAAAGAAAATTTGACTTTCAAACACAAGAATGAAAAGAAGCATAAAAAGGTAAACAGCAAAGAGAAGTCATAAGGGACTTACTAAAGTTGAACTGTTTACATTCCTACATGGAAAGACAATATTTGTGACTCTTGAAACTTTTCAGTATCTGGGTAGTGGGTGGGATTGCACACACACACACACACACACACACAAACACACACACATACGCACACACACATAGAGACAGAGAGCACAGAGTGAATTGAATAGGATGGGATCATATCTTAAAAAAATGAAATTAAGTGGTGAGAGAGAAATATAATGGGAGGAGAAAGGGAGAACTGGAATGGTGCAAATTATCTCTTATAAAAGAGGCAAACAAAAGACTTTTTAGTGGAGGGAAAAAGAAGGGAGGTGAGAGAAAAACATGAAGTTTCCTCTCATTACATTCCACTAAAGGAAGGAATAAAATGCATATTCATTTTGGTATGAAAACCTATCTTACAATACAGGAAAGTGGGGGATAAGGGGATAAGCAGGGTGGGGGGGATGATGGAAGGGAGGGCATGGGGAAGACGGAGCAATTTGAGGTCAACACTCATGGGGAGGGACAGGATCAAAAGAGAATAGAAGTAATGGGGGACAGGATAGGATGGAGGGAAATATAGTTAGTCTTATACAACACAAGTATTATGGAAGTCATTTGCAAAACTACACAGATATGGCCTATATTGAACTCCTCGCCTTCCCAAAGGGAATGGGTGGGGAGGGAGGGATGGGGAGAAGTTGGACCTCAAAGTTTTCTTGCTACTACGAAATAAGAAATACAGGTAAAGGGGTATAGAAAGTTATCTGGCCCTACAGGACAAAAGAGAAGATGGAGACAAGGGCAGAGAGGGATGATGGAAGAGAGAGCAGATTGGTGATAGGGGCAATTAGAATGCTCGGTGTTTTGGGGTGGGGAGAGGGGCAAATGGGGAGAAAATTTGGAACCCAAAATTTTGTGAAAATGAATGTTAAAAGTTAAATAAATTAATTTAAAAAAAAAAGAATGACTATGGCTTGATATTGATCTACTGGTGGTTCCAAAGAAGACTTTTGTATGAGGAGGGCATTGTAGAGGGGACTGTCGGGTAATGTTATAAGACTTGTGTCCTCTAAGGATTCATAGGGATGCATTAAAGTTACAAGCTAGGTATGAATGTGAATGTTTATACAGTAGGCACAGCTCTTCAAGCTATTTCCCCACATAAGTAACAGCATCTCCTTTACCCCTTGTAGAATGTGGGAAAAAACAAATCCTTACAGAACTATGCTAAATTCCTTATCACTTTGATGATGGTTATAACTTTATAGTGGAGTGTCAGTATGTCTTCTATTTAGTAACATCTGGGGCAGGGGAATGTGGTTAGGCATCCTTTCTTTTTTTCCATAGCTTTCACCTACCTGCCTCTCTCAGACCTTACTGACACCAGATTGACTATTTTTCTCTCTCATTTCCAACAGCCTTATTCCAAGAGCCTGTTCTCCAAGGAATGCCCTGTTGTTGGATCAACCCGGCATTGGCCTGCCCCATGCATACATCATCTACTTTTCCTTCTCTTCCCCTATGCCTTGGAGCTCATGTGAGCACATGAATAGTCTTCTATCTTTATTACTTCTCCCTCTGTTCCCCCACACCATGATCATTGCTGAATTGTCCTTCTTCTGAGTCTGCCAGCTCAGGCCACA
Organism: Notamacropus eugenii; assembly: GCF_028372415.1. Classification (NCBI taxonomy): domain Eukaryota; kingdom Metazoa; phylum Chordata; class Mammalia; order Diprotodontia; family Macropodidae; genus Notamacropus; species Notamacropus eugenii. The sequence goes on from NC_092876.1 coordinate 37,940,513, forward strand.
CAAAGTTAAGTCTCTACTTGTGTAGTTTAGAGACTCATTTAAATCTGTTCACAGCAGATTTAGGTGCATGCTACTACTTTTGCTTATCAAAAGGGGAAAAAAACTATTCTTCCTTTCATTATCCTATTATACATGGCAGTCCTACATGCTGTTACACAGATGACTCTGAAAATAATATATCCCTCAGGCATACAATGCCAGCAAAATGACAGTACTTCCTGTATGAGAAAAGAAAAATCAGGACAACAAGGTCACTTGTTCCTCTACCTTTTTCTCTTTTACTTCCCCAAAACACGAGAATTCATTTATATGTATTTGATGTTGTAGGTCTAGGTAAAAAAAAAAAGTAAATGTTTCAGTGCTCTACTTATATATAATGTCTGAATTATTCTGTGCAGGAAAGGCCAAGAAATTGCATACAAATTTCATTGTGTTCACCACCACTGTGTAACTATTCAGCTGCAGTTTCTTTTCTCCTCTAAGATAAAGATTTAAAATCAGATTTTTTGAGGGACAGTAAGGGGCTTCACTGCTCCTCTGTTCCTTTGTCTGATGGAAAGCAGTTTTTAGTGAAGAAACATTTTAAGGTGAAATATCCCTCTTTCTGTCGTGTGGTTTTAGAGGTAAACATCGAGGTAGTGTGACAGTTTAAACCCCTGTTCTTCAAGTGCAGATACATTCAAAGGCTCCTGTTGGGGTTTATTTTTTTTTTTTTTAACACAGTTTATAACAGATAAAGCAATTCAAACTTTTGGTCAGGTGAAACACCTTTTTAAAGCATTTACAATATGGACCACAAAAGAATTTTTTTTTTATTTTAAACATAAGCCAACTGAGACACAGACAATACTTATGTTGCTAACTTCACATCTCTTGATCTAATTGTCTCCACAGTATTACTAAGAATAAAAAGACCCTAACTTAATGTTGTTGGTCTAAAGTCCTATGCCTAATAGCTTAATTTTAGACAGCCTCGGACGTTCCCCTATCCATAATCTATAATTGAATAGATCTGGTATTAAGCTTACAAACCTTTTGACCATAGGATATTGCCACCAAGAGTAGGGATATTGCAGGGAAACAATATCTCCCCAACTTCATGTCTATTCCAGGCAGGATTAGATTGTCCACTTGCATTCAGTCAGGCTTAAAGTCTGCCAGGTGTCAGTGGGGGAACTGAGTCAAGAGAATCCCACCTCAGCCCATGCTGAACAGCTGCTCTCCCACTCTTCCTTTGATATCACCTATGCAGTTCATACCAGCATCTTGTGAGCATACTGGCATCATGTAATGGAGGCTTGGATCGCCTTTCTTGCTTCCCATACCTGGAGTTAGACTCAGAAGAACAGTCACTTAGTAGTCCCATAGCATCTCAAAATGGCAAGTTCCTATAACCAGGTTTAAAATATGATTATAGTTTCACTTTGGCTTAGGAGCATCTTTTAGGCAAGTCTTAAGTGGCTTACATGTCTTTCTATACATGTTCTATTTCCTGATTAAATGGCAATCATAAAATCAAATTTACCATTAAAACCTTGACTTTTCCCTCAATGCCAAATTTTATCAGAGGTTGCCTTTCTCTTGGAAAGTTAGACTGAAATTCTTTTCTCCAAACTAAAGATGTCATTGATTTATTCTCAGTACTTAATTCAGTCTATTGTTTTAACACTAATTGCTTTTACCTCACTTTGTAACACGTCAAATTTTTCTCTCTATCACCCCCCTCCCCCCACTTCCTAATACCTTGCATTCTGATTGCTCCTTCCCTCAGTGTACCCTCACCTCCATCACACCCCACCCCTGTCCTATCCTCATTTTCTCTCTTTTCTTGCAGGGCAAGAAAAATTTCCATACCCCTATCCCTGTAATTCTTATTTCCCGATCATATGCAGTAAAAATTCTTAACATTCGTTTCTACTACTTTGAATTCCAACTTCTCTCCCTCCTCCCTCCCTCCCCAGCCCCACCAAGAAGGGAAGCAATTCAATATAGATTAAACATGTGTTGTTTTGCAAAAGACTTCCATAGTAATCATGTTGTGTAATACTAATTATATTGCCCTCTGACCTACCCTATTCTCCTTATTTCCCCCCCTACAATTGACCTTGTCCCTTCTTAAAAGTACTTGTTTCTAGTGACTCCCTTCTCCCATTTGCCCTCCCTTCTAACAGTCCCTTCGCTCCACTTGTTGCCTCCTCTCCTACTTTCCTGTGGTGTGATATAAATTTTCATATCAAATTTAGTGAGCATGTTATTCCTTCCTTCAGCCACATGTGGGAAGAGTAGCTTTATTCCCCTCCCCCCTTCTCCCTTATCTCCTCTATGGAATAAGATTTTTCTTATCTCTTTTATGAGTTATAACCTGCCCCATTTCATTACTCCCTTTCTCACCCCATAATTTTTATTTTATTTTATTTGTTTATTTTGTGCGTGTATGTATGTGGATATCATCTCTTCTGATATAACACAGCCTGTGCTCTCTATCTATGTGTATGTGTGTGAGTGTGTGTACAATCTCTCCAACTACCCAAATACTGAAAAAAGATTCAAGAGTTAAAAATATTTTCTTTCCATGTAGTAATGTAAACAGTTCAGCTTTAGAGAGTCTTTTATGATTTTTCTTTCTTTTTTTCTTTTCTGTTTTTTCCCCCCTTTTACATTTTCATGCTTCTCTTGATTCTTGTCTTGGGAAGTCAAAATTCTAAATACAGATCTGGTCTTTTCCTCATCAGGAAATCTTCAAATTTATCTCTATCACTGAATGTCCATTTTTTCCCTTGAAGTATTATATTCAGATATGCTGGGTAGGTGATTCTTGGTTTCAGTCCCAGTTCCTTTGACTTCTGAAATATCCTACTCCAAGCCCTTTGATCCCTTAATGTTGAAGCTGCCAGATCCTGTGTTATCCTGATTGTATTTCCACAGTACTCAAATTGTTTCTTTCTAGCTGCTTGCAGTATTTTCTCCTTGATCTGGGAACTCTGAAATTTGGCCACAATATTCCTAGGAGTCTCTCTGATCGGGTTTCTTTCATGGGGTGACCTGTGAATTTTTTCAATATCCATTTTGCCCTCTGATTGTAAAACATCAGGGCAGTTTTCCTTGATAATTTCATGGAAGATAGTGTCTAGGCTCTTTTTTTGATCGTGGTTTTCAGGTAGCCCAATAATTTTTAAGTTATTTCTCCTGGATCTATTTTCCAGGTCAGCTGTTTTTCCAATGAGTTCTTTCACATCATCTTTTATTTTTTTAAAATTTTTGGTTTTGTTTACTAACTTCTTGGTTTAACTCATAGTCATTCTTTTCCCTGGACTCAATTCTCTCTTTCAATGAATTAATTTGTTCAGTGAGCTTTTGAACCTTCTCCTCTATTTGGCTGATTCTGCTTTTTACAACCTCCTTCTCCTCATTGGCTTTTTGGACCTCTTTTTCCAATTGAGTTAGCCTCTTTTTAAAGCTGCTGTTTTCCTTAGTGTGTTTGTGGTTCTCCTTTAGTAAGCTGCTAACTTGTTTTTTAAGGTGTTCTATTTCCTGAGCCAAGCTTATGTCCCCTTTGGTGGGAGGGCCCTTGACTTCCTATGACAGTATGCCTTGTTCTTCCTCATCTGAAGGGATAGGGGTAGACACCTGTTCCCCAAGAAAGTAACCTTCTATGGTCTTATTTTTTTCCCCGCTTTTCTGGGCATTTTCCCAGCCAGTTACTTGACTTCTGAGTTTTCTCTCCACACCCACCTCACCTCCAGATCCCTGCACTAGGGCTTAGGAGCTGAGATTCAAATGCTGCTCCCTAGCCTCAGGGCTTTCACCAGGGGCGGGGCTGTTACTCAGTGTGGGTTAGGTGCTCGGATTGGGGCAGGGCCACCACAGGGGGCTCAGTTCCCTCAGGGAGTTTATGCAGAGACCTTTGACAATGGATCTGAGCCCCTGCCTGCTTTGGGAGCCCCTGTGTGCTGCCTCCTCTTCTACTGCCTCCCGAGGGGGCCTGAGTTATGGGACACCCCACTCCCCTCTCAACCAACTGAAAAGATGCTCTCACTGACTTTTGGTGCCTGTGGGTTGAGGGACCTGAGCTTCCACTGGAGATTCTGTCCCTGAAGCTTGCTCGGATCTGCTCCCCACAGTGCCACGCACGGCCTAGACAGGGCTGGGCTCTGCTCCGGGTCTGGTGCACGACAGACCTTTGCTGCTGGTTTTTCAGGGCTCTCTGGAACAGAAATCTCCTCCACTCCATTGTTGTGTGGCTTCTGCTGCTCCAGAATTTATTGGGAATTCTTCTTTACAGATATTTTATGGTCTGTGGGGTAGGAGCTAGCATATGTGTGTGTTTCTACTCCGCCATCTTGGCTCCTCCCTCCTGTTGGGGTTTTGTCACTTCCTGGAGGGAACAGAGCAGATTATACATAAAAACAACAACAAAAAACCCTGCAGTTCCGGTTAGGTAATAGTGGATTTTAACGTTTCTGCTATTGAGGTGAGGATTCAGAATAAACTCACTGAATCTTTGCTTAAGATTTGCTTTGGTCTTGGATGCTAGTCAGCTTTGCCCCAGCTGTAGATAAAGTGCAGCTTACTCAGGAAAGAGAGGCAACTGGGTTACTCCACAAGTAGTCTAAGAAAGCCATGTTTTGCCACTCTGTTATCTACCTGAGTAAGCAAAAGTCCAGAGTATATATCTGTGTAATTGTAGTATGTTGTTTATCAGTTACATTAAGTCTAGATTCATTTCTTGTCAGGAATTTTTTTTTTTTTAAGTTCTGCATTGCTAAACTCTGGCTTTTGGTTTCATCTTAAAGGAAAACAAAAAGGACAAAGGTAGTATATGCTCAGATGTACAGACAGAAGGTGTGGTTTCTACTTTCAGAAACTAAAAAATCTTTCCTCACAACCATTGCAGAGCCACATTTGGGGCCATTAGGGTATAAATTGAAAATCTGGATATCAATGATCAATTATTATCAATTATCAATTTTTTGGCCTTTCCTCTCTTTGTCTTTTCATGTAGACCAGATATTTGAAAGGGCAGAGGATGGCTAAAAGTGTAATGTGCAACCTATTTAAATATTATTTTTTGAAAACTATTTTAACTTGGATGGGAAACTAGAATCTTAGAATCACCAGGCCAGGAGTGGCACTCTCTTGTCCTTTCCCTCTGTTTCAGTCCCTGTTGTTTCTCTTTTCAAATATGTGATTGTATTAGCTCTTTCCATATGAAAGAATTCTCCTTATTTAAATAAAAAAAATTAAAAAAATAAAAAAAAAACCATTCATTTTTAAAACTTTGAGTTCCAAGTTTTCTCCCCTCCTTCCTCCCCAGATACTCTCATTGAGAAGATGGGCAATTCAATATAGGTAATACATGTGTAGTCAGGCAAAACATTTCCATAAAACTCATGTTGTGAAAGACTAACTATATTTCCCTCCTTCCTATCCCCTATTTATCTTCCCCTTTATTCTGTTCTCTCCTATGATCCTATTCTTCCTCAAAGTGTTTGCTTCTGATTATACCCCCCCCCCCCCAAACTGCCCTCCCTTCTATCATCTTCCCCTCTTATAGAGTGGGAGATGATGGAGTGGTTAGAGTCAGTTACGCCTGGAGTCAGAAAGACCGAGTTCAAATTCAGCTCAGAAGCTCACTAGCTCTGTGATTCTGAGCAAGTCACGTTACCCTGTTTGAGTCAGTTTCCTCATCTGTAAAATGAGCTAGAGAAGGAAATTCCAAGCCCCTCCAGTATCTGTGACAGGAAAACTCCCCAAATTGGGTCTTATTGAGCAACAACAACTAGGAGGATATGTATAAACACCAGAAAAGGTCTTGCCAGACCTAGTGTGGGGGCTGGGGTGAGCAGGAGTGGGAGGGAGAGGGGAAGGGCCATGGGGGAAGACTCTAACCAGATGGAAACTCTGAAGATGGTGATTCTTCACTGTTGGTCAGTGATTTTTCTAGTTTCTACTCCAACGAACATCATGCTCCTTGGAGAAAAGGACTGTCTTTCACGTAGACATAGAGACAGAGATAGATAAATTCATATATTGACCTAGATGTGTATGTATATATACACATGTGTATATATGTATCTATATCTATACAGATACATGCATATTCACAGATATATACATAGATCCATATGTATATGTTTATATGTACATGTGTATACATACATACGCACAAGTACTCAAGAAAGCAATCAAAAGCTATGGCTACTTAACAAAGCACAATTAGTAATATCAAATGCTCAAAAACCCTAAAAAATTCTTGGAAGAACTTAAGAAGAACTTCAAAAACCAAATAGGAGAGATTGAGGGAGAGAAAAAAACAAGAGCTATCCAAGAAAATAAACAAATTTATGAAAAAGAAATTCAACTAATTGGAAAAAGAGGTTCAAAAGCTGAAGGAAGAAAAAACTGCTTGAAAACTAGATTTGTGTGAGACAAGCTAATAACATTATAAGACAACAGGAAATGAAACAACAAAATCAAAAGAATGAAAAAAATAGAAGAGAATGTAAAACAACTCAATAAGAAAACATCTGATATGAAGAACAGACTGAGGAGAGACAATGAAAGAATTGTTGGACTACCTGAAAGTTAGGATCCAAGAAAGAATTTGGATACAATATCATACGAAAATAATTAAGGAAATTTATCCTGAAGTTTTAGAATGGGAAGGCAAAGAAGAAATAAAAACAAAATCCACCAATGATTACCTAAAAGAGATGCCAAGAGGAGAACTTACAGAAATATTGCAGCCAAGTTTCAAAGCTTCCAGGTAGAGGAGAAAATATGAAAAGTGAAAAGAAAACAATTTAAATACCTTGGAGCTGCAACGAGGATCACACAAGCTGAAGCTGATTCTACACTAAAAACCCCAAGATAAAACTGGTGCCTTTTGATTACACAAAGGAGACCAGCAAACTTCACCAAGGGAAGTGACTAATTCTTACTCTTTGCAACAAGGCCCTGTCCCTCACAGTGACTCACAAGTGAAGCATAGCTGAGGTTGTCTAGAAGCAGAATCTAGCCCAGCAGCCCCATCAAGGCCTTTCTTGATCAAAGCGCAAGTAGGAAGGAGCTGCCTGAAGGCTGTTGGCTCTCAGGGGAAGATGAATCTCCCTCTGCTCCCAGAATCACAGAATCTCAAGGAGGCCAGGGAACGGAAAGACATCATGGTGACGTGGAGAGAGTTCTTGCCTTCCTCTTTCTGGGCCTTGGTTTCCTTCTCTGAAAAATGAGAGGTTGGACTACAAGACCACTAAGGTCCGATCCCACTCAAATCGCCCACCCCAGCCTTCTCTTCTGCAGGATAAACAGCCCCAATGTCTTTATCATTAGTTAGAAGACGCTGAAGGAGACAATGGGGATACAAGATATTCAATCAATCAAAAAGCATTTCTTAAGCATCTGCTGGGTGCCAAGCACAATGCTAAGTGGTGGAGATACAAAAAAAAAGACAAAAAGAATCTTTATTTTAAGGAGTTCACAGTCTAGCTCTACTTAATGGCTGGCTTAGAGTGATTGTCAATAGTAACAGTTTCTCTTTCCCTCCAATTGTGATTTAATTTTATTTTTCTTTTGTTCATTAAAAGGGCCATTTCTTGACTACTTCTTAAAGAGGCTTATTCACTTGATGAGCATTACCTCCCTCTAAATGAGTACCTGAAAGGCCAAGATTGCATCCTGGGCCATCTCCAGTCATTCTGATGAGTACCTGGTCACCAGATCCAGATGGCTCAGGAGAAAGTGAGGCTGGTGACCTAGCACAGCCCTCTTTCACTCAAAACAAAGTCATATCATCATTTTTCTGAGGTCAAGGTCTTCTTTGAAAATGAAGCATGAGCCCAATAACAGTCTAATAGGGGAGAGAACCTACATGAATGCAGCCCCTTCTACAAGGAAAGAAGCAGCTCCCTGAAGATATTGGGAGAATAGACTGAGGAAAAGAATTTGAGATGAAATACAAAGGAAGTCTGTGACAGCAGAGTGTGGAATGGAGGGGGAACATACCATGGAAGCCATGGTGTGGAGAAAAGATTTATTATTTATCCTTTTTTCATATGGTTGAATTTACACAGAACTTTGTCAGGCTCCAAAAGTTTGCTATAGAGCTCAGGCTGAACTCAGAGATGTTTCTGGGAAGCAGAATGGTGGTAAGGAAGACTTAGATCCCACCCGGTGCCTATTTTTGGGCCCCCAATGGTGTGTTTTGGGTTGCCCAAATTAGATTGTCCTACTTGTGGATTTACATCTCAAATTGCCTTTCTCTTAGAAAGTGCCTACGTGAGCCAATCGATAAATGTCTTCTTATCCCCTTTGTATTTTATTCCACCCAGTTACATGCACACACAATTTTAAATATTCATTTTTTAAAATTTTGAGTTTCAAATATTCTCCCTCCCTTTCTTAGACAGTAAACAATTTGATATGGGTTACACATATTCAACGAAGCAAAACCTATTATCATATTAGTTATGCTATGAAAAACAGACATAGGCCCCAAAGGAGGGAAAATCACACCCCAAAATATAAAAAGTGAAAGACGATATGCTTTGATTTACATTCAGACGTCATCAGTTCTTTCTCTGAAGGTAGACAGTTGTCATCATGAGTTGTCTTGGATCTTTGTATTTCAGAGAATTGCTAAGTCATTCACAGTTGATCATCATACAGTATAGCTGTTAGTGTGTACAGTAACAGAACAGGTTCTGCTCACTTCACTTTGCATCAATTCAGTGTGATGTCCCCCACCCCACGCCCATCTCTGCTCTTGAAAAATTAGCAATCTTACTACAGTTGTGACATACAGAACACATATCCCTTTATCTCTCCCACTCCCTGCTGCTTCGCCTTCCCACCCACTAAGGCTCCTTCATTATGAAGACACATATATGTACAGCCCTATACACTCAACAGAATACTGGATTCCATTCCCTTCAAGCTGAAAGAGACCTCAGAGTTGAGGTGGAGAGAAAGGAAGTGACTCACTCAAGGTTACACCAGAAGTTAGTGGCAGAGTTGGAGATCAGAATCCAGGCCTGCTGTGTCTTAGTCCAGTGCTCTGTCCACTGCCCAGAGTCCAAGTATTCTTTTCTCTTCACACATAATTTAGAGAACTAATATTCCCTACTGAGAAGAGGAGGTCCTGCAGGAGCCAGCTTCCTCTGGAGTGAAAGCCTGGAGCTGGCCAGCATCAGTCCATCTACCAGGGCCATCACAGATTCTTGGGGGCGGGGGAGGGGGGTATTTTAAGGGCAGGCTGCTTCCCAGGCTCTGGAGCTGGGAAGCAAAGAACCAGCCCCTTGGGGGTACCCAGCAGGTGTTCTGGAAGTGGCTGAGCATGTTGATCTGGGTGTCAGTCTGTGTTTTGTGGTAGGAGAAGAAGTGAAAGTTTTTCTGTAGGCAGCAGGTGCAGCCCTCCTTCTGTCAGCAGGACTCCCAAGGAAACCCTAAGTGGGATCACAGAGAGGTGGGCATGCCTGAAAATGACCAAATAACAAGAAAAGTGAGCCAGGCACTGGGATGAGGCCTGGGGACAGAAAGAAAGGGAAACATGAACCCTGTTCTCAGAGGACTCACACTCTAAATTGGGGGAGGGGGAAACGAGGTGACCTGTCCAAGGTCCTTCAGAGAAGAATTAACAGAGGCAGACTTTTCCATCTGGGGCCTCTGCCTGCCCTACTACTGCTCCTCCTGCTTCCCTGGATCCATTTCTGAGAGCCTTAGTGCTGCCAGACAAGGCCCAGAAGCATCCCCTGCTGTCTCTGGTTACATCTAGCTGATATGTAGAGGGCAGTGAGGAGGGGAAGTTGAGGGGACCAAGCCCAGCAGAGATGGGTCAGATAAACTGGGGCCTGAATCAGAGTCAGCCCCTCTTCCTCCATAATCCAAAGGGAGAGGACCAAAACGGATCTTTCCTCATGTGATGGTAGTATTGTAGCTCTGGAATTACAAGATAATTCTGAGATCCTTTTTTTCTCTCTCTCTCACTGTTTCTCTCTCTCTCTCTCTCTCTCTCTCTCTCTCTCTCTCTCTCTCTCTCTCTCTCTCTCTTTCTCTCTCCCTCTCCCTCTCTCTCTCCCTCTCCCTCTCTCTCTCCTCCCTTCCTCAGTGGCCAGAAAGGTAATAATTCAAATCCTGGCTCTGCCCCTTCCTCTCTTTCTGGCAGCTCTCTTCCCTCTCTGACATTCAACTTCATCTAGAAATGAGGAGCCTGAACTTCTGGCCTCTGAGTCCCCTTTTGACTCATCCTTTCATTGTCTCTTTACCTGTAAAATGGGGATAATGATGCTTGGTGCACCTTCACTTGGGCCCAGCTGACCTAGAATGGGTAAAGTGCTTTGCAGACTTGAAGGTGTGTTATTGTTAGAGACACACTTGACACACAGAAGGGTATAAAGAACAATTGATTAAAATGGATTACATTCATTCCCTTGAAGGAATGGGTAGTTTCCAGTATGGCTACAGGAAGACTACAATACGCTCAGAATACTGGAAGCTTCTTATAGCTCCAAATTTTAAACTTAGCGCCCCACCATCCCCTGGCCATGTGACTTCTTGTTCTCCTCTCTGATAGGCTTTCCCTCAAACAGCTCACTGAGCCTTACCACCAGTTTCTGACCTCTAACTTTACAATGCTAGATCATAACCCTTATCACCCAGAACTGTGGAAACAGAATTTCCTTGTTTCCCACAAATTCCTCCCTTTTTCTCTTTGTTAAAATTTCTGTTTCCACACCTAAATCCAATCCATACCTCCTCACTTTCTTTCCCCTATGAATTCTTCCCTTCATCTGATGAATATGGGAAGGGAGCAAAGTTGACTGATGCACTGACAAATTACAGGGGGGCAGTCCTCTTTCATAAGTACAGATACAGAGACACAAAAGAAAAAGGTGAATCAATGAATTGTCCATTTAGAGGTTCCATCTCATACAGCAGTCTAGGGAGGAATATCTGCAGTGTTCTTGTCTGGATGCTCGTTCAAGCTGTCTTCACTACAGCATCTCAGCATCTTCTTCCCTTCATCTTGTAGAATTTCAGAAGTCTACTTTCCTACAAAACTTACCTTAATACAATTTTAGATTACCATTCCTAAACTTTATACTCTTATCACTCTTACAAAACCAAATTTGGAACTTTGGACAATTGTCATGTTTAAGAAATTCACATTAGGACCCAGATTTTACATTTTGCATTAATTTACTATTAATTTCCCCCATCAGGAGAATGAGATTTCACAAGGAATTATAAACAGGCTCCAGGACATACAGAAATACAATAAGCAATCACTTTTAGCACAGTACATATCACGTCATAAGACAATTCCAACTTCTGGTCATGTGATGTTTCTTTTAATGCATTTACAAGATAATCTACAAACCATTCTTCTTTTGCTAATATCCAACTGAGACAAAAATACTACTAACTACGTATACTAACTTCACAAGCCCTTGACCTGATTGTCTCCATACTATTACTAAGAATTAAAGGACTCTAACTTATTTATATTGGTCTAAAATCCTAAGCTTAATATCTTAATTTTTGGACTTAACCTCAGATGTTCCCCTACCAATGATCTATTAGTTAATAGGTCTGGTATTATGTTTACAAATCTTTAGACTGTAGGAAATTATCATTAAGGTAGGGATATTTCAGGGAAACAACACCTGCGTAACTTCATGTCAGTTTCAGGCAGGAGCAGATTGTCAATTGGCCAGGCTTAAAGTCTGCCAGGTGTCAGTGAGGAAACTGAATCAGGAGAATCCTATCTCAGCTCAGGCTGAACAGGCATTCTCCCAAACTTCCTGTGAGATCAACTTTTTGGCACTGTTAACCTGAAAACTTCGTTAAAGAAAGGCAACAGGCTAAAAACATACATTTTATGATTTAATTAATTAATTAATCAATTCCCTATTAAAGAAAACAGTAACATAATGCATTATGGAGCCAGAAAAACGTTCTGGCTACCCCGTACAGAAATCTTCTAGCTTATATACATTTTGCTGTGAGAAACGAACTCTCTTAGTTGAACAAATCATAAATTCAGTAAGACAAGACAATTAATAGAGCAATGTCAGTTGAGCCTTGCAATTCCAGGCTGGGTAAACATATGTCTCAGTGACATACAACAAGAAAGGAAATCCCACCACTAGTGAGTGGCAGGCTTCCTGTCCTAAACAGATAGTCGAAATAGCTGACATAGGAAAGGTAAACAAAGTTCAAATAGAAATTAAAACCTAAGATGCCTGTATTTTCTTTACCATTAACATGCCATAACATAGTATATGTCTACAAATATTAAGATATGGAAAACATCCCATTATTCAAGATGTGTCTTAGGTTAAAGGTCTCTTAAGGAATGTTAAGTCAGCCCTGGCTGGCTTTTGTTGAGGTAGGAAGAGGCATTCTCTGAATTTGCTTCAAAGAGAACAAAGAGATTATTCTAAAATTTTATATTAAACATTATCATTCCCTCCTTTTGGTCAAAGGCAAGCTGAAGGCTTCACCTGTAGACCAACAAAGATATGAAAAAAAAACCTCTAAATAACCAGCAGTGTGAGAGTTACTCTTCATGCAAGTCTGGTCCAGGCTCTTGGGAAAGCTGTCTATGTCTGATGGCAGCTTCTTCAGGCCTCTTCAAAATTGGAGGGCACATTCCACTCAGGATCAGGGGCAATGGAGGTGACAGATGGATCCAAGAGTCTATACAGAAAACTTGACAGGGTCTCCCAGAAAACATGATCTGATAATTGAGATGAAACAATACAACATAGTTAACATGGCTAAAGGCACTTAGCAATAGTTCAGTTTCCTAGCCATGCAGGGCTAGGTTCAAACAACACAATGAAGTTTTTTTTCAATTCACAAATTGCATTTTTACATTAAGTCAGGCACAGATTAAAACTTAGATGGCTCACAATAAACTAGTTTTGAAAGGGAGATTTACATGTCACCAATATAAACAAGAAAATTAAACATGAACCATACAAATCAATGCAATTATTATTTCAATGTTAATTAACATTAAGTTCCTTGTATCCCAGTAATCCATTCTTAATTTTCATTTAAACAAAACTTTGAATCCCAGATTTCTCATGTAGTTATCTGATACCTAGATATCTTTTCTTTGACAATAGGTTTTATTCTTGGGATAGTTCAAAAAGAGAATTTTGCCTTTCTGGTTCAAATCTAGAAGTTCCCAGATACTTCTGACAATATAAATTAGTAATACTTAAAATTTGTTCTCCATTTTTGAAATTTCAGAAAATTTTGGTTCACATTCTTTGCTGTTTCTGTCTTTACCTAAATCTTGTACCTGGAATAAGAATCTTTTAAAGTGTGAGGGTTCAACTATATAATGAACTCATCTGCCTTTTAACTTATTGGACAGATATTTTAATGGAGAAGATATAATTTCACTTACTTTTACTACTATCCTGTACAAGTTTGATGCAAAAATCCAAATTTGAGGTCTTATCATCAAAAGTATGACAAATTTTAGAAGTCAGTGATATACATTTGCATATAATTCTTAGAGGAATCAGGCTGATCCTGTTATTTTTACTCAAAATTTCCTACTCTATTTAATTAGACATCTATCACATTACATCTTTGTCTTATTACCTGATCTAATCATTTCCTCGATGTTATCTCTATATTATATTTATTTATTTGGCCAGGAATATAGGTTAAAGTTGTAAGCTATTCATTCCTGCACCCCATTATAATAACTCAGAGATGTTCCAATTTCCATTTCTTATTTGATAGAATTAGTATTGTATTTACAGAACTTCTTAATTACAAAGATTTGCTATAAAAGAAAAAGAGGGACAATGTTAACAAAAGGAAAGGATCTCCTTAGTTCTGGTTGATTCCAGGAATAAGTCACTATCTGACATGTAATCATGAGGTTACCAGGTGCTGAAAGTAGGGCTTAGAGGTAATCAGGTGGGGAATTTCCTTTCTTAGAAAGGAAATAGCACATTTGGGAAATAAAGTTAGGAAGATCCTACCTAGGCTGTGTCCAAGGTCATCTTCAAAACCTTTCCAAGCATCCACTGTTAGCCATATAGTTTGATGTCTTTGTTTCACAAGTTGTTATTCTTCCCTAATTATACACATTCTGGAAGAATGAGATACTTCAGGAATTAAATCTTTTACACATAATGAATTCAAATGCAAACTTTAACTCTGACTTAGGCCATAGAATGACTACATATTCAGGTCAAAACAGCTTGATTTAACAGTATATTATTTCGAAGTTTTAGTAGGCCTTCTAAGAATCACACATGATTTTTCAAAACATTTCTTCTAAAAGTATTTCCCTTTCTTTAAAAGCAGTTTAAAATTTACTCTGATAGTCACTAAACTCTAATGAAGAAAACTAGTTGGAAACCTTTAAAATGCTTGATATCTCTTTCTTTTTATTCTTAAGCAAAAATAAGCCTTTAAAACTGGAATTCATTAAAGCTGGGTTGTTACAAAATGTTCTTAAGTAATATGAATTTCCAAAGTATTATAACAAACTGATTTCTTAATTATTGCAGTATTCTTAGAAATAAGAGACTGACTCACAGAAAAACACAGTTGCTTTTAAAATTCTTTTAAACAATGGGAATATCTTAAGGTGAATCTTAAGTAGTTGACATAAACTTCTGCACATGTTCTAATTTCAAATAAAAATAATATTTGATTTCCCAGTAAGATTATACAAAAGGCTCACATGTTTTGCTGGTCACTTGTTATTGACCACAGAAATTTGCTATAGAAGGAAAAAGCAGGGACATGTGACATACCAAATATGACAGGATAAAACAGCCTTTACTCTGTTTGAATTCGGATAGGAGTGAAATTCTCCAGTCATGCAGTATCTATTCATAGTCAGACTGAGGAATAGGAAAACTGAGCCAGGGGGATCCCATCCTAGATTGAGTCTAGAATTGTCCCCTCAGTGTTTAGTCAGGTGAGAAATATTCCTTTGTGGCATGTGTCTCAGATACTGATTTAATGCAGACAACTATACCCAAATTCAAACTCAAAACAAAATAGTTATGGTCCCAAATGCCTTTTACCTTAAACAGCACTAATTATAGTGATTCTCTAATCACAGCTTAGTCAGATAACAGCTATTTGCACTCTTATGGAGTTACAATAAGCAATAAAGATCTACCACACACATAAGGGATTCCACTTAACATCTTTCCTTCTCAAATTTAAAACTTGTCCTGATGTAAAAGCCAATTATTAAAAATCCTTCCTATTTATTACAGCTTCTGAGCAAGTCATATTCATTGTTAGGAGCAACCTAAAACAAGTTCCTTTCCTACGGCTGATGATCTTACCCACAGGAATGGAAAGACTGTTCTGAATGGTCAGAGGGAATTTAAATAAAATTTTCATTCCATTCCCTCCATTCTATACACAGGAATCACTTAACAATTGTAGGTGCAACATTAAAATAGTAATCCCAAATAACTTAGTTAACAATCCTACAACTTCAAAGAAGACAGCCAAATTGTTTAACTTTAACTTTTTTTTTTTAACAGATAAAGGTGAAAATACCTGATTTCCTAAATGGCAATTACAAAACATTATAAGACAAAGTTTGCAGGACTGATAAAGTAATATAACTGGTGTTACACAATTTTCCCAACATCTTTTAGTTTCAACAAAATTCAGATTAAAAATTGCTTTGTCTTTATAGTCTAAGAGCAATTCAGAAATACAATCCTAGAAAAAACACAACAATAAATTCAGATGATATCATTTGTATTTCCAGAAATTACTAATCTTATTATTTTTAGCAATAAAACTACTTCAAAGTTAACAATTAGAGAGATAATAATACTGTGACAAATGCCAATCATTATGTTAAGCATTTTACAATCATTTTATCATTTCGATCCCATAATGACAACCATAATTATTTTTACTTTTACAAATCAGAAAATGGGTCAAACAGAGATAAAATACTTTTTGCAACTTAAACAGAGAAGTGAAGCTTACCATGAGCAGAGAAACTGATGTCCCAGTGGTGACTTTCGCAGGCAGAGTTTAGAGAATGCTCGCTACAGGCCTGATTCGTCCACGTTTCTCAGTTCCCCCACAGCAGCAGAATTTACTGAGCCCAAGGCGGTATGCAGCTGCTGGGACAGGGTGGGCAGAATGTCCAGGACCTAGGTGACATTTCTAAGCTTTACCTAGAAAGGTGGGCTAAAAGGTTACCCAAGGGCACAGGACTGCCAGAATCACTGCCAGTCTACGAATTGTTGCCCCTATACACTTCTCCTACATTTTCCTCTCTATAATTAGAACTGGGATGAGAGGGGTTAACATGAACTCCTGTGACTGCTTAAAGGATCTCCATTCTAAGATACTCCCTTAACTCTGAGAGGGAGTGGGGAATGTTAGGTGATCTGGATTAGCAAAGTGAATTTCTAGGGCTACCCACAACCTTAGGAATTATTTTTTTTCCTATAATTTCAAATGATCAGTTCCCGAAATTTTTATGATTCATCTCACAACATACAAATCTGCTAAAATGATTTTACCTCAGATGATCCAGTTTTCCATTGTAAGCTCAGGTTGGCCAGACAGGAACAACAAGGAAAAGTGTTAAAGTTTTGTTTGCTTATTTCCCTAGCTGTAGCCACTGAAGTCTAGCTGCTTGCATGTAAATCTTACAAGATAATAGACATTCACAGCACACGATAGGGACAGGGACATATACCAACAGACAAATTGACAACAGGACAAACACAAACCGAGCTCACAAAAAAAAAAAAAAAAAACCCAGAAAAGACCAAACAAAAAAACAACCCAGAGAGAGAAGGCAATTAGAAGCTTGCTAGAAATCTCCATCATGAAGTGGCTATTATCATTCTGAGGAAAGGGGGTTGCAAGAATTCAAGTTCTGGCAATAAAGAGGAATCCTGTAGCCTTTGCTCAGAGCACCCCTGAGGTCTTTGGAGGGTTGGGGAGTGTTGGTGCCCCAAAGTTTCTGACTGTCATAAAGGAACAGGCCCCATGGGAATAGGTTCAGGCCTCTAGTTCTTAGGTGGATTGTAACTGTCTTCTTCAGGACCAGAGCCCTTACGGGAAAGCAGGGAGAGGGAATGGGGAGGAGGGAGGCAACTGAGGCTTGAATAGAGGCTGCCTTCCTCAGGTCTAAGGTAGGGGAAGGTGAGGGGGAAAGATTGCATCTAGGTGCCATCAGTTTCCCCAGATCAGAGATCTTCAAGGGGAAGGGGAGGGAAGAACAGGGCAAGGAATAGGGCAGAGGAAGTGAAGGGAAGGACAGACTGGAGCCCTTGAAGAAGAAAGGATTTTTGCCAGGACACGGCTAGGTGCTGAAGCAGCTCCCAGCCCTACAGGGAAGAGGCTACCTGTCTTTTGTTCTTGCTCAGCCAAGTCAGCAAGTCCAAGATGAAACACTCTTGCCGCTGGCTAGTTGTTTTGTTGGCCTTTAAACTTAATTTGGTTGTAAGACAAAGTAACTTTGACCTGTCTGAAAGAGTCCTGTGGTGGCCAACGTAATTTAGGGCTATCTTTAGTTGATTGACATAGTGCTAGTAATACCTGTGATCATCAGGTTGGTAACGGGCTTGACACACAAGAAGCAGGGATCTTATCAGCCGGATTTCTACTTCTAGTTTTTGACTGACCCATAGCTAGCTCATTTCCCTAGATTGATCTTCAGAGGAGACCTAATTAATACAGAGGCGAGTTAATGCAGAGTGGTCTCTGTCCTGCGGTTATCTTTAAAGGGAATTTTTGAGTCCTTTGGAAGTTGGGAATGGAAGGACTTACGCCGACCCCATCAAGGCCCAGGACTCTAGGAAAAACGGTTCCTATTGGCACCGGAGTCCTGGCGTTGGCAAGATGAGGAAATGTCCATTTGGTTCCTCACTTCCAATCCACGTTTGAGCACCATAACTGTTGACCTGAAAACTTGGTTAAAAAAAAGGCAACAGGCTAAATGCATACATTTTATGATTTAATTAATTAATTAATCAACTCCCTATTAAAGAAAATGGTAACATAATGCATTATGAAGCCAGAAAAATGTTCTGGCTACCCAGTACAGAAATCTTCTAGCTTACATACATTTTGCTGTGAGAAAGGAACTCTTAGTTGAACAAATCATAAATTCAGTAAGACAAGACAATTAATAGAGCAATGTCAGTTGAGCCTTGCGATTCCAGGCTGGGTAAACATATGTGTTGGTGACATATGACAAGAAAGGAAATCCCACCACTAGTGAGTGGCAGGCTTCCTGTCCTAAACAGATAGTCGAAATAGCTGACATAGGAAAGGTAAACAAAGTTCAAATAGAAATTACAACCTAAGATGTCTGTATTTTCTTTACCATTAACATGCCAGAACATAGTATATGTCTTCAAATATTAAGATATGGAAAACATCCTATTATTCAAGATAGTGTCTTAGGTTAAAGGTCTCTTAAGGAATGTTAAGTGAGCCCTGGCTGGCTTTTGTTGACATAGGAAGAGGCATTCTCTGAATTTGCTTCAGAGAGAACAAAGAGATTATTTCAAAATTTTATATTAAACATTATCACCACTCATACCAGCAGCTCACAGGTTCACTGGCATTATGTATCAGTGGTTCAAATAGCCTTTCTTGTTATCCATACCTGCAGTTAGACTCAGAAGAAAAGTCAGTTAATAGTCCCATAAAATCTGAAAATAGCAAGCTCCAATAATCAGTTTCAGATATGACTATAATTTCCCATTGGCTGAGGGACATCTTATAAAGCAAGTTTTAAGTAGCTTGCATACCTTTCTATGCATATTCTAGTTCCTAATTAAATAACAATCAGCATAAGTTATTGTTCTAGTAGACTTACATCTGCTTCCCAAGCTTCTCTATCCCTTTCTAAACATGCTCAATCTAAAAGAATGAGTTATACATATGATAAATTCAAACACTAACTTCAATTTATGCTCAGGAAATGAATACAAAATATTACCAGAGGTTACCTGCCTCTAAGAAACTACACTGAAATTCTTTTTCCCTGAACTGAAAATGTCTCTAATTTAGTCTCAGTAATTAATTCAGTCAACCGTTTTACTGCCAATTGCTTTTACATCATTTTATAACATGTAAAGACCTTTGTCCCCTATTCCAAAAGCGTTTTTGTCCCATATGTCTAAAAGGGCCTTGGAAAACTTCACCTTGAAAGCTTCTTGGATTTCTTCACTTGATCTGGCTCTCTTCAGGACCATAAGCTTTTCCCTACCACTATGCCCAAGTCTCTGTTCTGTTTCCCACCCTTGATCCTATCCATCCAAATCTTCAGATTATTAGCCACTCCCATCACGACCATCCCTGGAACTCCCAGACTAGGGGAGGTCACTCTTAAACTTCTCCCTCAGTCCCTTTGTAGATAAGATACATCTTGTTTCCATGAAAGTGGACAATTTTACAACCCTTTGGGCATAGTTTCAAATTGTTCTCCAGAATGGTTGGAACAGTTCATAACTGCACCAATGATGCATTAGTGTTTCTATTTTGCCACATTTTCTCCAATATTTATCATTTTCCATTTTTGTCACATTAGGCAATATGATAAGTGTGAGGTGATACTTCAGAGTTGTTTTAATTTGCATTTCTCTAATGAGTAATGATTTTGAGCATTTTCTCACATGACTATATATAGTTTTAATTTCTTCCCCTGAAAATTGCCTGTTCATATCTTTTGACCATTTATCCATTGGGGAATGACTTGTATCTTATAAATTTCATTCAGTTCTCTACAAATGAAGCCTTTGTCAGAGAAACTGGCAGTAAATTCCCCACCCCTCCAGCTTTCTGATTTCCTTTTCATCTTGGTTGCATTGGTTTTGTTTGTGCAAAACTTTTAAAATTTTATGTGATTAAAATGATGATGTTCAGTTATTAAGCATTCTGAAATGGACATAAACATAGACTACTGCTCTCAAAATTTCTTTAAAAAATGGGAACACCTTTAGGATGAGTCTTAACTAATTAACATGCTGAAATTTTAGGGCATGCTCTCCACACAGATTCTAATCCCAGAATAAATAACAAACGTAAGTATAATCAGATTTCCTGCTGTGGTAGTGCAAGACAGCTCATAAATTCTTACTCTCCACTAACATAACTGACTGAAAGCCCTTTCCTTAAATCAAAAACAATAGAGATTCCTGCTTTTAACTTCACAAATTAATATTTACATCTCTCTTTCAGAAGCTTCTTGACCTTTATCTTATCATACTCATGCTGTTGTGGTTTTTCCTTCATTCTCAAAGAGAACCATGACATCAGGAAGGTGATGCCATAACTTGCAAGTGAATTGGATTGAATGAGGGAGGGCTGAGCAAAGACATCAGCCTCACTTTCTCCTCTGGATCCATTTGGGTCAGGGTGAGTAACAATGACCCAGATATAATAGGAGACATTTACCTTTTTCAGTTAAGATCTTTCCCAGGTCTCATTTGGACTGAGGCAATGCCCATTCAGTGATTAAGGTCAAGTAAGAAATCAGGGAAAGAATGGCTTTTTACCTATCAAAAAAAAAAAAAAAGATCAATCTAGGAGGGGAAAACACTCAGGGGTTTCTGGTAAAAAACAACAACAAAAAAAAATGCTATTTAGACTCTGAGTCATCAGGGTCCAAACAATGACCACTAAGTGGGGCTTGGGCTGGGAATTATTGTTCCCTAATCAATGAAAGTCAGAGTGATTTGGGTTCCAGGAATGGTCTTAAGAAAGAAATCTAGACCATAGAGCCAAAGATATCTTGTGAGATTTCAGCCATCAAAATTTACGTACATATACATGTGTGTATATATATATATATATATATATATATATATATATATATATATATATACACACACACACACACATATGTATTTGACAAGATGAAGCACTATCTTAACTCTTGCTTAGGTCATAGACTAAAATTTCAGTTTTCCCACTTTCAGTTTGTTACAATAATTCAGATGCCTTAGTATTAATCTAATAACCAACGGATTCAGTATTGCAATGACAAACTTCCACAAAGAGTCAGACATCACAAAACAACTAAAAATAATAGTAAATAAATTAATCAGGGCAGCTAGATGGCACTGTGGATGGAGTGGTGGCCCAGGAATCAGGAGTACCTGAGTTCAAATCTGGTCTTAGACATTTAACACTTTTAACGCTTATTAAGTGTGTGAGCCTGGACAGTTCAAGTATAACTCTGGATTGCCTTGCAAAAAGATATAAAATATAAATATCTTTAGAAATAAATTAAAATATAAAATATCCATAATGGATACAAAGTAAACTTCATAGAAACCGTCAGGTGTCCAGCTATCTTCTTCATGCTGGTCGTTGCAGAGCAGATTGTTCATTCCAGGCATATACTCAAAGCTCATCCAACCTCTCAGAGCTCTTTCAAGGTTGCCTGTCATACTTTGCTCTGGGACAGGACGTTAGAACTGGATGTTGCTGGTGAAGCTTTTGGCCTGGATTACATATCACTCACCATTTGGAATGTTTTTGCCTGCAAAACTAGAAGGAGGTGCAGGCAAGCAATGGCTACCATTACTGAGGATGAGCTTTGTCCCAATGACAGACAGAGTATGACTTGGCCTTGGTGTTTCACTGTACTTCCAAGAGAAGGATCAAGGTTCTCCACTGTCCTGACTGTTGGACATTCTTTCCTTAGTGGAGCTTATTCTTCCTGTTGTCTAGTCTCTTGAAGAGGCAAGTTGTTGACTGACCCATTGGTCTCCAGGGGATCATGGATCCTTCCAGGTTGGGATGCTTCAGTCTGAAATATAAGAAAGTATAGATGGAGAACAAAAAGTAGCCAGTTTGAGGCTGTTCCAAATTTTTCAGGCCTATTTGTGTGTGTCTGTGTGTGTGTGTGTGTGTGTGTGTGTGTGTGTGCGTGTGTGTGTGTGTGTATGTGGGTGTGGGTGTTTAACTATAATCATTGTTTCAGCCCTTACATATTACAGAAGATTTCTGAAACTTGGAAAAAAAGTGACCTATCTAGGATCAAACACCATTACATACAATCCCTCACTCCCAGGACTTCCAATGGCTTTTCTCTATTGTAGGATCATAGATTTATAGCAGGAATAGTGCTTAGAGGCAATAACCCCACCCAAAGCTGAGCCAGAATCCTCTCTCAGCTTCCCAGAACTCAGTTCTCCAGACTCCATTTGAAGGCATCCAGGAAGAAGAACTGGCTGCCTCCTGAGACATCAGCTTCTACTTAAAGACAGCTGGAATACTTAGGAAACTTTTCCTAACTTTCACTCTCATCATAGATGGTCTTCTTTATGACTTCCACCCATTTGCGCTGGTTCTACCCCCTGGGACTAAACAGAACAAGAAAATCTTCTAAGTAAAACCTGAAGTCATCTATAGTGTGTCCCCTTTTGCTCCAGACTAAACATGCCCAGATTTTTCCTTTAGTCCCCATATAATAGGAGTTTGAGGCCCCTCACCATCCAGGCAACCTTCCTGTCTAATCAACATCCTTCCTAAAATGGGGTGTCTGAAATCCATCATGCTTTTTCATGCAACGGTGTCACCTCTTTAATGGAAAGATGCATGTAGAAATCACAGGCCAAGTTGATGCATTCAGGGCTCATTCGTAGACCAAATGTATATGAAAGGGATATTCTCAGCTAGGAGAGTAAGGAATCTCAGACTGCAACATTAGAAGAAAGATGTATCAGTCAATCCAAATGATCAATTCATAAGTCTGGCAAAAGTTACTCACTGTTCCTTCTATGTCGTGAGCTGAAAAGCAAAGATGAGCATCAGGAAGCAGGCTAGAGACATTTTTCAGACATATAATGAAAGAACAAATAGAATGGCAGAAACATTGATATAGGCTGCAGTGGGACTGAGCCCTGGGCTCTGAGTCAAAAAGACCTGAGTTCATATCATGGCTCTGACACCACCCAGTGACTTTGGGTAGTTAATCAATCAACATGCACTTATCAAGTGCCTACTATGTGCCAGGTACCATGAGAGGTCCTAGGATCACAAGTACAAAGAATAAAACAATCTCTTTTCAAGGATATTATGTTCCAACAGGTGACACGAAGAGTGCCTTTTCCCTAGGTGCTACCCATACCTGGAATGCTTCCCTCCATTCTCCTCTGCCTTCACTTATGATGGCTCCAATTCCATCTTCTGCAAAAGGTCTTTCCTGGTCCCCCTTAATACAAATGCCTTCCCCCTGACAGAACCTCTCATGAACCACTAAATATGTCTGCTACACTTGGTGGTCTGCCCATTGTCTGCCTGATTAGAAAGTGATCTCTTTGAGGGCAGGGACTGAGGGTTCTTGTAATCCTGAATTCAGCATGTTCCCTAGCATATTGTGTTGTTCTTCAGTTGTTTTCAGTTGTGTCTGACTCTTTGTGACCTTATTTGGGGTTTCATTGGCAAAGATACTAGAGTGGTTTGCCATTTTCTTCTCCAGCTCACTTAACAGATGAGGAAACTGAGGCAAACAGGCTTAACTGACTTGTCCATGGTCACACTAATAGGTAGTGTATGAGTCTGGATTTGAACTGAAGTCTTCCTGACACCAGGTTTGGTATTCTCTCCACTCCTCCACCTACCTTTTTGCCACCTAATGGCTTTTGGCATTAGTTTCCTTCTCTGTAAAATGAAGAAATCTAACTGAAAGCCTTCTCAACTGTTTCCAACCTACATCTTTGAGCCTACAACCACACTGTGATCCCACAAAGCTTAGAAATTGAAGTGACTTGTCTGAGGTCCCACAGCCACAACCTTTCTGTAGAATGCTCTCATTTCTGGGATTTTCCATCACTTGTACCTGAGTAAGACTCTGATGCCTGGACCAGGAAGACCCTCAGTTTACAAACTATCATTTGCTGAGCCCTCTTCTACAAATCTGGCTCTGTTCCACGTAGGCTCAATATACACAGAGTTCCTATGTGTTCTATAACTTACCTGTGTAACTGACATTCTGAAAGTCCCACATCAGTCAGGGATGTACACCCCTGATTCTAAACTGAAAATAATGGCTTGATATCTACCAGAAACTTTTCCAGTATCTGGGTTTCACAAGGGCAAAGACGGCATCAGTCAATGAAAAAACATTTATTGAGCACCTCCTGCATGCTGGGTGATAGAGATAACAAGACAAAAGGGTAAGACCCCTGACGTTTGAGGAACTCTTCTTCTGATGTGTTCTTCCTCTCTCCTGCCAAAACATCTTGTATGTATCTCATACACAGAGTCTTCTTCTCTATCGACACCAGCCAGTAGGCTCTTTGAAAATGGCAGTTCTTTAACTGTTGTACAGTGTCTATACAGAGGAGCTTAGTAAATGTTTATTGCCTAGAAATGAATTCTGCTTTCCCTTTGCCTCCAGAGCAAAATTCTCTGCACATAGTAAGCAATTGATAAATGATTCCTGAGATAAATTCAGTGGCTGAACTGACAAGCTTTGGGTGTATATATATGACTAGTACAGTGCCTAGCACATAGTAGGTGCTTAATAAATGCTACTTCACTTGACTTGGCAAGTGTAGCATAGATTCCTGACATAAAATAAGTGCTTAATAAATGCTTAATTTATAACCTATCTATTCATCTGTACATCCATCTGTCTGTCTATCATCTATATTTCCATCTATCATCTATCTTTCCATTATCCATCTATCCATTCAATCATCCCTTCTTTCACTCAATCATCCCTCCAACCATCATTTTCTCTGTCATATCTCGACCCATCCTTCCTTCCATCTCAATTTTTATTTAATTTCATTTATCTATTTATTTTGTTACATTTTAAGTTCCAAATTGTCTTCCTCTATACATCCAACCCTGCTCTAGAAAAGACCATCTGTGATACAGATTTACAAATGTAAGTTAAACCATACTATACACACTTCTATCCATCAGTTCTTTTTCTGGAGGGAGAAAGAATCTTCCTTCCTAGATTCTTTACCTTTGATTTGAATATTTAAATTATTCAAAACAGCTAGGTCATTCACATTTAATTATTAAAGCAATATTGTGGTTACTATATACAACACTCTCTTGCTTCTGGTCACTTCACTTATCATTATTTCATGCAAGTATTTCCATGTTTTCCTAAATGAACAAATTCATGATTTCTTACAGTACAATGGTATTCCATCACAATCACATACCACAACTTGTTTGGTCATTCCCCATTTAATGGACATCCCCTTAATTTCCAATTCTTTGCCACTGAATAGAGAACTACTGTAAGTATTTTAGGAGAAATAGGTTCTTTTCCTTTTTCCTTGCTCATGTTGGTAAACAACCTAATAGTGACATTTCTGTATTTCATGGATTTCATGTATCTAACTTTCTGTCAAACATCTATAAATCTTTCAATCCATCCATCTTTCAGTCTAGTCATCCATCTATCTATCTATCCATCTATCTATCTTTCTATCTATCCATTCATCCACCTATCTGTCTATCTATCTATCTTTAGGTTATCTATTATGTCTACTAACCTATTATGTATCTATCTCTGTTGACAATCTTTATCTCCCTTTGGAGAAACTAATGTTTTCCAAGTTTACTTCACAAAGTTGGGATGATAAGAAATCACATTTAGATTGGCTTTGTATGAATTTAACAGGTAAATGATTAATAGCAGAAATATAAATAGGGATTTCTGTGCCTGGGGGCAAGCACCACAAACTGAACCCGAGTCAAGCCCACCCTCAGTTAAATGGGGAAGGGGGGAAGGGAGAGCAAGAAGGAAGGATGGGGACAAAGGAAAATCACCCCATGACTTCTAGCTGGCATTTCCCAAGATTCACGTAATTTGGGTACTGAGAACTGTTGTGTCTATAGCCCTAAAGGACTCAAATCTTGGTCAGAGCCTTCTAAATTCAATGTTCTGGAGCAAAGTCCCCCTGCTCCACCCTCTTTATGTCTCTGCTCACCTCTTTCTTGGTCCTTTTTCCTTTTAGCAAATATGATCGCAAAGATGAAGGGGATGAAAATGAAGATAATGATCCCAATGCAAAGACAGAGTTTGCAGTAATTCTTCCTCTCCCGTGAGCATAACACATCTGTGGTGTCTGTGCCTGGCTTTTCTTCAAATGAACCGTGAGCAGTGCAACTAGGAAGACAGATCAGGACATTGTCATTGAACATGAATTCATTCCTATTAGCCCAGTAAAACAGTGATCCAACTCCCCCCCAGGGGCAGCCAGCCATGAAACTCAGCAGCCAAAGAAGCTGAGAGAAAGAGAGGGAGAGAAGAAGGGAAAGCAGAAGTGCATGCCTCTCTGATGTGTAGAAAACACACAAAGCCAGGACTGAGGGCACACACATTGCATTTGTGTAATGGCAGTTTAAAATGGGAAGATTTTTCTCATTCATTAACAGGGCTAGGTGACCTGCTTGTGTCCCTTGGAAGCCTGAGTCACAGGAGTCAGAGTCTCATGGAGCCTGTGGTGGGAGGAGTTTGCTGAATAGGTGGAAGAGTAAGAGGTGGAGTTAGAGCAGAGCTGAGAGGAAGTTAGTCATGAGAACAGTCAGAGCTAGGAAGAATGCAGGCTGCTGGCTAGTGTGAGGGAAGGGGCTTGTTTGTGATTTTGTTTAATGGAGCTGGTTTGTGGAAAGCCTAGCAGGGAGGAGGTTTGGGGATGGTGTTGCTCTCTGCAGTAATATTTTGTATGGATTTTTGTTACTGTGATGGAGTTGGTTTTCTGGTGACTGAATAAATGTTTTGGTTCTGTCTTCCACATGGAGAGTCTGTGGTATTTCACAATTCAGAACTGTGCTGAGATACTCATGGCCATGGTACGTGCTGTGAATATCACATTGGTGCTACAATTGGCAAGAAATACAATGTGTTCAGAGGCAGGATCCAACAAGATTTAGACAAATGAGAACCATGAGACAAGGTTATTTTTTTTTCTTTTGTTTTTGAGGAGCTCAGAACTGCCATTTCATCAGTATGGGGAATTTTCTGCTGGAGAAATACCTTCCCCTGATGTAGGAATCATCAGGAATTGAAAGCCTTAGATTATTGGCTAGGGCACTAAGTTTACTATGTCTAAGAGACAGAACCCTAGGCTTCCTGACTCCAAAGCAGGACCTGTATCCCCCAGTGCCCAAGCTAACAGGAAGATGGGGACAAATAGGACTGAATGAAATCAAAGTCTTACAATTAAGCTTAAAAATCAGCTGAAAAAGATCATACAACCAGATATAGCTAGGTGCTCCAGTGGACAACAGCGGACAGAACCCTGAGTCTAGAGTCTGGAACAGGGGAGTTCAGATTTTATTTTAGACATTTCCTGGCTGTATGACCTTAAGCAAGTTACATAACTATATCTCAGTTTCCTCATCTGTAAAGAGAGGCTAATAATAGCACCCACTTTCTACTGTCTTTCTCAAGATCAAATGAGATAATACCTAGGAAGTGCTATGCAAATGTTAGCTATTATTGTTGGTGTAATTAGCATTTGTATAGCATCTTCTAGGCATATCTCTGTGTATAAGAAACTCTTCTTATTGGTGGAGATGAAAGCCCTGCCCTGCCTGAGTTGACTGGGCAGTCTGTGGGAGGATTCCAGCCTTGATCCACCCTTTCCAAGACTCCTCAAGCTTCCAAGCTCCTTCAAGCTTGAACAGATCCCAGGGGGAAGATGGAAGAGGCTAACCCCAATTCAGGATGCTGAAGGAAAGACTATGGTAACACATGAGAGGACCCAGCAGCCTCCATCATGTCCTCATCCAGCTTGTTATAATAGAGATGTGGGGCAGTTGCCCTTTGGGGGAGAATTAGAATGCTCTCTTGGTCAAGTTGAGTTTACTGCTCCCAGCAGGAAAGCTCCTTCACTCTGTATTATCTAGTACATATTCTCTATGTATATCTTCTCTGATTTCCTTTTTACTATAATTTAGATAAGTGAGTATGACAAAGAAAATGTTATTGATGCAGAATAAACTGAAAAGTGTGTCCTATGTATATTTATTTTCAGAAATTCTGTTGTTAAACACTTGTCTGCACCCCACCCCTCATGGACATTTCTTTTTTTCTGTTGTACTTTGTATATGGAAACACTTGTTTTAATTGGTCTTTGTTAAGGTCAGATTTTTTTTTCTTTTATTTAAAACACTGTGAATGAAAAAGCAGAAAGAATGACCCATTAAGTCCCATAAAGTGTGATACACCTACTTGGTCCACAGCAGACACTGGCCAAGGGTCCCATTGGGGGAAAACATCCCTTCCTGGCACTTTTCACAGATGGTGTTGTTTCTCTCTGTGCCTGAAAGAGAAGAAAACATGGGAGATTTGGTTATGACCTTAAGCAGTAGGATGAGAGCCAAACACAGCTGCTCTGACAGTGTCCATGGATTTGTTGGTCCCTTCTCTAGAAGCTCTGTATCTGAGCAAATAGCATTGAGAACAACTCTATTAAATACTCCCTAGGCCTGTGGCAAGAGAAATTATATGCATGTATATGTTTAGATAAAAAATTTTTGCACCACCTACATTACCCAATGTTTCTTTCCTTTTACTAGTAATTGTTTAGCAAGCAACTCTTTTGGGTGGGAGAGAGGAACACAAGTATTAGGAGGATAAATTTTTATGTTTTCTTGTGTTTAGCCACTATTATTAAAATGACTAAAATTTCTCCCATCACTTTCTTAAACCTAAGCAATTAACAAACCAAAAATTAAGCCTTGATTTATACTGTTTACCCACTCTCTGAAGTGCCAGTGCTCACACTGAAAATTTATCAATCAGCTCTTGGGAGAACAGCTAGGCCTGACTCTAGATGACTCCATATGGATATATGTTACCCAAAGAGCCATCTCTTCTAATGTAGAATCTTAAAAGGAGAAATGAAACAGTTCAGCAAAGTGATCAACATATCAAAAAAGGTTGACATGATGTGTAGTGTTCCATTCCCATAACCCACACTTCTACAAAAAAGCTGGAGATTGAAGATGAGGTATAGCAGCTAGGTGACTCAGTGGATACAACACTGGACCTGAAGTCAGGAAGATTTTAGCTCAAATTCAGCTTCTCACACTTACTAGGTACATGACCCTGAGCAAATGGTTTAACTTTTCTATACCTGTTTTCTCTAATATAAAAGGGGGCCAAAGGTAGCACGTACTTTCTAGGTAGTATTTGTAAAACACTTTGCACAGAGTCTGGCACACTAATGGCACAGTGGGTACCATGTAAATGCTTGCTTGCTTATTATCAGTTTAGTTATCTGAAGTTATCTGAAGCCATATAAATGATTTTGCCCACTCACAGGATCATGGCTTTAGAGGTAGGAAGGACCTGAGAGATCATTGACTCTTACTGTTTCATTTTACAGGAGAGGAAACTGAGACAGAGAAAGGTCAAGTATATGACCTACTTGGCCACACAAGTTGTTCTTTGATAGTGGAAGAAACTTCAACTTGGGCAGTTTGATTCCTCTCTCTACAAGGGCAGATTGTGATTCCCACTCTACTTTTACAGCTGGCTTTTCAGAGCTGTGTCTGAAACATCCATTCCCTGAGGCCTATGCGGGACTGAGTCTCTCTGTACTTAACTAGGCAGGTCCTCAAAAGACAGACCTTCAGAAAACCAGACCCATGGTCCTATTTTAGAAACCTCCAACTCAACAATATTTTGTAGAATTTGAACTCTTTTGGGGATCACCTTCAAGAACCCAGGGCACATCAGAAACCAAGAACAGGGGCAATGAAGAAATTGCCTATCAGGTCTCTGCACAGGGGAAGAGTTTATGACCAAACAAAGAAGAGGAATGATCACAGAGGGTAAATGGACAGTTTCAATTACATAAAATTTTAAAAATTCGTACAAACAGAACTAAAACAGCTACAATTAGAAGGAAGCAGGTAACTGGGGAAGGGGGTGAGTGGGAAATCTTTGCAGCAAGTTTCTTTGATAAAAGTCTCATTTCCAAGATATATACAGAATGACTTCAATGTAGAAGACTAAGAGCCATTCTCCAGATGATAAATGGTCAAAGAAAAGGAGTAAGGAGTTTTCAACAGAAGAAATCCGACAATTAATAGCAATACTGAAAATATTCTCTAATAATTAGAGAATTACCAATTACAGCAACTCTGAGGTTTCACCTCAAACCTACCAGATTGACAAAACTGACGAAAAAGGAAAATGGCAAATCATGGAGGGACTGTGGCAAAGCAGGTGTATTGATATCCACTTGATGGAAATGTGACTTGATCAGACATTCTGAAAAGGAATTTGAAACTATACCCCAGAAGTTTTTATGCTTTAGCCCACTGATAGCACTTGTGATCCTCTACCCCCAAAGACATCAAAAAAAGAGGAAAAGGACCTATATATGCCAAAATACTTATAGCCTACATTTTTCTGTAGACAGAGAATTGGAAACTAAGGCTGTGTCCACTAACTGGAGAATGACTGAACAAATTATTGTACATGAATGTAAGGGAATATTATGGTGACATAAGAAATGATGAAATGGTTGATTTCAGTGAAACATGGAAAAACACGTATGAACTGATACAGAGTGAACTGAGCAGAGCCAGGGGAACAGTTCATACAGTAACAATGACAGTGTGAAGCCAAACAGCTTAGGAAGACTCTGGAACTCAGATCAATGGAATAACCAACTACACTTCCAGAGGATTCATGTTTCAATGGGCTAATTACCTCCTGATAGAGAGGTGATGGACTTAAGGTGCTGATGGAGTTACGTATTCTCCTTGGACATGGCCAGGACATGAACGTGCTTTGTTTTACTACACATAAAATTTGCTATAAAGGTTTTTATTTTTGTTTTCCAGTGGGGGAGGAAAGGTGAGAAGTTGAGAAAATAGGTTTTTGTTAATTAAAAAATATTTCATTTAAAGAGACAAAACAAATAAAGATTCATATTCACTTTGTGCCACTAAAGCACATTGGAGGAGGACACCAGTGGGGAGTGGTTAACTTTTCCCAGCTCTGTCTAGTTCCAGATTTGTCCCGGACTGTCTGAGTTCCATGTAGATAAGACAAGGGACCTGAAATCAGACTTCATCATCATAGATTGATAAATTTCCATCAAGAAGAAACCTCAGAGGTCATTATGGCTTAATCCTCTCATTTTACAGATAAGGAAATGAGGACCGGAGAGGTTAACTAATGGCAGAATCACATGGACAATGAGGGCAAAACTGAGTTTTGGACCCAAGCTCTCTCAGACCAGATCCAACTATCTTCTCACTGCACCACAACTGCCTCTAGGGAGGCAGCCAGAACCAAGGGAAGGCTGGAATTTTCACAGGTTTCCAGGGCAGCAGCCTGAAGAAACAGTAGGTCTGGGTCCCTGGGTGGATGGAGATGTTGCAGGCTCACCTTGAGACTTCACATATTGTCCAGGGGTACAGACTTGGTGAGGCACACATAGCTCACAGTCATCGTTGTTCATGTCAGCACAGAAATATCCTGGAGAACAACCACAAACTGTGTTGGATGTAGATGAACATTCCTGTCTGGTCACAAAGCCAAGATCTGTAAGAAAGAAGAAAAGCCCCTGCTGGGAAAGGTCCAGGGAGGGAGCACCTGAGGTAGCCCATCCAGCTGTGGGCTCACATGCTGCCTCAGATTCTTTGTGGCTGAGGGATGCTGGTCAGGTCACTCTAGGACTCTCTAACTCTATGATCTGCAGACAAGGCACCCTCGTGACTGGATGGAAGGAGTATTCTTCCCTGGACAAGCAAAATGACAGGCCTTGTGCCTCCACCATCAATCTCTAAAAAGAAAAAGAAGAAAGTAGAAAGTACTGTGCTGAGGATGAGCTACAAGGGCAGAGAGGGAACCATTCCTGCCCTCAAGGAGTCAATGTTCTACCTGTGCTGCCTCATATATCACTTTTCATTAGTGGAGGTGGGCTGTAGTATGTCTTTTTGTGTATCCCCACCACTAAGTACAGGGCCTGGCACATAGAAGGACTTTAATAAATGATTGTTTCTTTCCTTCCTTCCTTCCTTCCTTTCTTCCTTCCTTCCTTCCTTCCTTCCTTCCTTCCTTCCTTCCTTCCTTCCTTCCTTCCTTCCTTCCTTCTTTCCTTCCTTTCTTTTCAACACTTAGTCTTGGCGTAAATAGATCCTTGGCATAAAATAGATCCTTAATAAATGCTTGTTGACTGACTGACTTGGCCTTAATTTCCTCTGCAGAAGGAAGCAGCTGACCTAGATCATAGGATGTAGGACTAGAAAGAGCTTTGGGTAAGTCCAACTTCTGCCTTTTATAGTTGAGGACACTGAAATCCAGGAAAATTACTTGCTCAGAGTCACAACAGCAGAAAAAACAGATAAGAGAAGCTCCAAGTGCCCTCTCAGTTTAGAAATCCCATGATCCTATGAATCTGACTTTATTGGGGAAGTAGAGAAAAAGCTATCCCAGGCTGAGTGTGTTTGCTGGGGACTAAGGGTAGGAAAGACTTGATCTGGAGAACTGGACTTGGGAGAGTCATTCCCTGTCAGGTCTGTCTTTGAGTTGCAAAGAGCTGAGTTCTGAACCGAGAAGTGGGAATAGTGACTGATTCCCCAAGGCCATTCTCAAGGTTTGGGAAGCTACTATACCTGGTCTAACAAAGTCAGCAAAAACAGAATTGGCAGGTGGGAGGGAGCAGAGAAAGTGTTCCTGGGATCTCCATTGTCATGATAAGGGACATTAAGGCAGGTTTTTCCCCTCCTATTCCCTGATAATCTGGCCTAAGCAAGAGAAGAACCCTGACAGAGACAGGTGTCTTCTTGGGAGATGCAGCAGAGACTGAAGACAGTCTTGGGCATCTCCATTCCCAGTCCCAGTTCAACCCCAACTAGGAGAGGACCCTAGGGGGAGTCTGATTTCTTCTTCAAAGTCTGAATACTTAAGGCCCTCCAGAGGTTGAGAGGTAACACAAAGGGATCAGGAGGACCTGTTCAGAGGTGAAATAAAATATATTACAGGGCTAAAGAAGGAGGGAAGTGCTGCGGTTAGCTACAGAAATGTGTAGACTGAGGAAATTGGGGCCAGTCATTTACCTTTCTGTGAGCAGGAGGCTCACTCCCCCTGTACAGACTCAAAATTCTGAGTTGGATGCACAGAACATGTTTGTCTAGCTATGCTACACCACCACCAGGTTGTGCCTTATCCCTGGGTTCATTACAATCTCAGGCCAGTCTAACAACACATCCAGGGGGGTTCAGTTGTTACCTGCGTTGGTACAGATACAGATATGGAGGACCAGTTTAGGAAAAGGAATTTCTCAAGGTCACAGAGTCATTAAGAGGTGGCAAGAAAAAAGGAGAAGGGGGAAGGAAACACTTAGTGCCTCCCCACCATGTGCCAGGCACTGTGCTAAGTAATTTACAAATATTATTTCATTTGATCTCCACAACAACCCGGAGAAGTAGATGCTGCTATTTTCCTCATTTTACAGTGGAGGTAACCGAGGTAGACTGAGGGTAAGTGATGCATAAAGTCAGAAGTGTCTGAGGTCACACTTGAACTCATGTTTTCCTGACTCCAGACTTAACACTCTATCCACTGGACCACTTGGCTATCAAAGCCTGAGTGTCCTACCCAAATGCATAGAGAATTGACTTAGAGCTGGAAGGCAGCTGATTTGTCATTGCATCTAATCCTCTCACTGTAAAGATAAGCAAATGGAAGGCCAGAACAGTTAGTTACCTTTTCCCGATTTCCTTTGATGCTGGTGCTTTCCTCTGAGATTGTCTCCACTTTGTCCTGCCTCTATCATGTTTGTACAGAATCCTTCACTATCCTAGGCATTTTAAGCCCTCCTTTCTGACATCCCTTCCAGCTTGGATAGTCTGTGTTCTAGTGTTGTGTGAGGGAGTATGAATAAACTCTCCTGTGTTTCCCATGTTCTAAAACCTTAGAAACTAGTTCAAGCCCCTCATATTATAGATAGACAAAATGAGGTCCAAAGAATGGACATGACTTGTCCAAGGTCACACAAGGAAAAGACTGGAATGGAACTCAGGTCTCTCACCAGCCAGAACATAATGCTTACTACCTCTCCTCCTAACCTGATCCAGGTCCTCCTTTCAAAGTTGTCAACTTCCCCCCTTCACCATCTTGTCTAAGTAGGTTCAAGACTGATAACTTTCTCTGGGCCCAGGCAGGGAACTAAATGACTCAGGTCAGAGCCCAGGAGAGGGAGGGCTGTAGGTGAGACTCAGAATCCTAGGTGACTCTAAGATTTCTGAAGAGCTTCTTACCAAATTTGCAGACTTTACACTGGAGACACTCCTTCAGGCCACTGTGGTGTGCAGTATAGGTCCCAGGATCACATGGCACACACATGGTGCCTGTCATTATACTGCATGTCCCCTTAACCCTGTAACCTAAAGATTTCAAAGAATCACCATTAATAGCAAGGCACAGGGGGGTGAAGCCAGGATGGCAGAGTAGAAAGAGATCCTGTAGAAGCTCTCCCCCCACAGCCCATAAAATTCCTGTAAAAAATGACTCCAAACAAATTCTAGAGCAGCAAAAGCCATAAAACGACTGAGTGATAGAGATTTGCAGCCTAAGACAGCCTGGAAGGCCAACAGGGAAGGTCTATTGCACCAGGCACTGAGCAGAATGTAGTCCACTGAACACAGCATGGCACAGCAGGGACAGGACTGCAGCAGGCCTGAAGGGGCAGAATCCCCAGCAACAACTGTGATTCCTATATTCCTCAACCCACAAATGCCAAAGACAGCTTCAAAGGTCAAAGAGAAAACTTTTTCACCTGGTTGAGAAGGGAACACAGTCTGGCCCTGTCCCCAGGCAGCAACAGTGTCCATTTTTGGAGCCCTCTGCCTAAAGACCCTGGGGGAACTGAGCAGTCAATCTGGGTCTCAGTCCTGAGAGCTGGCTCTGAGTGTATAAGAGCAGCAAGGTGGTGCAGTGGATAGAGTGCCAGGTCTGGAATTCAAATCCAGTCTCAGACACTTCCTAGCTGTGTGATCCTGACCAAATCACTTAACCCTGTTGACCTCAGTTTCCTCATCTATAACATGAGCTGGAAAAGGATATGGCAGATTTCTCCAGTATCTTTGCTCAGAAAACCCCAACTGTGGTCATGAAGAGTTGACTGAACAGCAACAATGAAGATGTGCACAAGGACCAGCAGAGATCTTGCTACATCCAGCTTGGGGGGAGGGTGAGGATGAGGTGGATGGATAGGAGAAGGGCAATGGGGGAGACTAATCAGATGGAAAATATGAAGTCCTTCCTAGTGGAGGAGCACTGGCTGGTGGAGCTGATGGAGACTCTGGAGAGGGAATTCTACTCGCAGATCCTGGGCAGAAAAGCTTTTGGTTGCTTCCAGAGCAGAGTACAGGCCAGGACAGGAGTAAACTCCTGTCCCTTGCTTGTGCCACAATTGGAGGAACTGAGAACTTATAGGTCCCTAGCATATATCTTCCACTTGACAAAAGACTCAAAAATCAAGTGACTGACTGGGAAAATGCCCAAAAAGTGGGGAAAAAATGAGACTATAGAAGGTTACTTTCCTGATGAGCAGGTATTTTCTTCCATCCTTTCAGATGAGGAAGAACAATGCATACCATCAGAGGAAAACCTAAAAGTCAAAGCTCTGCATCCAAAACCCCCAACATAAATAGGCAATGGTCTCAGGCCATGGAAGAGCTCAGATAGGATTTTCAAAAGCAAGTAAGAGAGGTAGAGGAAAAATTGGGAAGAGAAATGAGAATGATGCAAGAAAATCATGAAAAGCGAGTCAACTGCTTGCTAAAGGAGACCCCGCAAAAATGTTGAAGAAAATAACTCCTTCAAAAATAGACTAACTCACAAGACAAAAGAGGTCCTAAAAGTCAATGAGAAGAGGAATGCTTTAAAAAGCAGAATTAGCCAAATAGAAAAGGAGGTTCAGAAGCTCAGTGAAGTAAATACTTCTTTAAGTATTAGATTGGAGGAGATGGAAGCTAATGACTCTATGGGAAAGCAAGAAATTACAAAATAAAACCAAAAGAATGCAAAAATAGAAGACAATGTGAAATATCTCACTGGAAAAACAACTGACCTGGAAAAAAGATCCAGGAGAGACAATTTAAAAAGTATGGGACCACCTGAAAGTCATCATCAGAAAAAGAGTCTAGACATCATCTTTTAAAAATTATCAAGGAAAACTGTCCTGATATTCTAGAACCAGAGAGTAAAATAAATATTTAAAGAATCCACCGATTACCTCCTGAACAGGATCTGAAAAAGAAAATCTGTAGGAATATTGTAGCCAAATTACAGAGTTTCCAGATCAAAGAGAAAATATTGCAAGCAACCAAAAAGAAACAATTCAAGTACTGTAGAAATACAATCAAGATAACACAACATTTAGCAGCTTCTACATTATGGGATCAGGGGGTTGGAATATGATATTCCAAAGGTCAAAGGAGCTAGGATTAAAACCAAAAATCACATACCCAGCAAAGCTGAGTATAATCCTTCAGGGGAAAAAATGGATATTCAATGAAAGAGAGGACTTTTAAGTATTCTTGCTGAAAAGATCAGAGATGAATAGAAAATTTGACTTTCAAATACAAGAATCAAGAAAACCATGAAAATCAAACAGGAAGAAGAAGTCATAAGAGAGTTACAAAGTTGAACTGTTTACATTCCTAAATGGAAAGATAATATGTGTAACTCTTGAGCATTTTCTCTGAATTAAGGTAGATGGAGGGATATTATATATGCAGGCAGAGGACACAGGGTGAGTTAAATATAAAAAAAAAAAATCCTCTTAAGAGAGAGGAATATATTGGGAGAAGAAGAAAGGGAGAAATAGAATGGGGTAAATTATCTCCTCAATAAAAGAGGCAAGAAAATCTTTTACCATGGAGAAGAGGGGGAGGTGAGAGGGAAAGAGTGAACCTTATTCTCACTGGATTTGGGATAAAGAGGGAATAACATGCACACTCAATTGGGTATGACAATCTATCTCACCCTACAGGAAAGTAGGGGAGAAGGAGGGATGGATAGAAGGGCAGGCAAATGGAAGGAGGGGGTAATTAGAAGTAAACACTTTTGAGGAGGGACAGGGTCAAAAGACAGAATAGAATAAATGAGGGGCAGGATAGGATGGAGGAAAATATAAGTAGTCTTTCACAACAGGAGTATTATGGGAGTGTTTCAGATGACTACATATATATATACTATATCAAATTGCTTACCCTCTCAATGGTGATCAGTAGAAAGGGAGGAAGGAAAGAACTTGGAAATCAAAGTTTTAAAAATCAATATTAAGCTCTAAGATTCTATGGTTCTGAAATCTGAATTCATAAATGAATAAAGAGAACCTGGAACAGGTTACCAGAAGAAAAGAGTGGTCTGTTCTGGAGAAAAACTTTCTGACTTACCTGCATGGCAAGGATAGCAACATACTCCATCCACATTGTACTGTCCCACCTTACACTGCATTGCTTCTTTGAAGGAGATGAGCTGAGCTGTAAAGATACTGATTATCTTGAGAAAGGAAAGAAGTAAGTAATGAGGGTGAGGGAGAAAGCATGGTCCAAGGTGTCAGGAAAACTGGGCTCTAATCTTGACCTTGTCAGTCACTGCCTATATGACCTTGGGCTAGCAACTATTCGTTCTGGTGCCTCAGTTTTCCCATCTGTAGAATGAGGGCATTGAGAGACAGCAGGATATGCTGGAGAAAGTCCAGGATGGGGAGCCAGAAGATTTGAGTTAGAATCCTGTCTCAGGCACTTATTTACTGTGCTTCCCTGGGCAAGTCATTTAGCCTTTTTTTGGTCTCAGTTTCCTCATCTGTAAAATGAGGAGATTGGAGTTGGGGCATCAAAGATCACTTCCAGCTCTGCACTTGGCATCCTGACCAGTCTGTAACTTTAAAAAGCAGCAGCCTGGGAAGGCTGGGGAGAAGGAAAAGGCAGGTGAGTTAGGAGATAATTTTAATCATGATTAATTTGCACTTAATGTAGCACTTCAAAGGTTTCCAGGGAACTTTAAACACTTTTCATCTGAGTCTAACAACAACTCTGTGAAGGAAGTGATATTATTATACCTATTTTACAGTTAGGGAAACCAAGGCTGGAACATTAACCTGGTAAATGTGTGAGGCAGGATTCACATTCAGGTCTTCCTGACTCCACCCACTCTGTCCCACTCCAAGGCATGATGTTGGATTGTCTCCCACAGGTCTGATCAGAAGCCATGGAGAGGGTACAAGGGAGGGAATATCACTGCTAGTGGACTCTGAAGGGGAATTATTTTATCATTTGACTTGGCTGCTCACCAAGTATGCTCTACATAAAAAAAATAACAAGTGGGAGGTAGGGAAAGGATAGGCCCAGGGGCAGCAATGAAGAGGGAATGCAATAAGGTTATTAGAGGCACAGTGCTAGGCACAAACTAGGCAATTAGTAAATGCTTTTGTCTTCTTTCTTTTGTACGTCTAAAAACTTGGTTTTTCATAGTCCTCATTGAACTGCTGAAGGAATCCATGCCTGCTCCCTGGACTACTGACCACTCCCATCGGGATTCTCCCTGGCTTTGATCTACCTCCTCTATCAATATTGGGACCCAGACTGCTGGGCGACACCTGGATTCTTCCCTCAGTCTTTTTCTGTATTTAAGTTCCATCTCACCTCCATGAAGGCGCTCAGATTCAGTCCAGCTCTGGCGCTGTCTAGCTGGGATTCTATCTGGCCCGCTTGTTCATACAAGAGTTCCAAATGCTTAGGCTCCTTTAGAGTCAACCCACTATGGCAAATCTTTAATAAACTTAGCTTTTCTTTGACTTTAAGAAGGCTTGTGTTGAATTCATTTGAACAGGACCCAGTGTGTCAGTGTTTTAGGATCCCCAGAACCCCTCAGACCTCAACATTTTTGTTCCCTTATTGGAAAGAACTGCTAATCTCAAGTTCTTTCACCAAGACTGGAAGGTATGCGTCTCCTCCTCTCCCTATCTCCTTCTTGATCTCCAAGCACCTTGGAAGGGGTTTTCAGAACTGACCCCTTGGATCCCAGAAGGTCAGGCAGCTAGAAGACTGTCTTGCACTCAGACTGATTGGTCTCAGGTTTTAGGTCCAGTGGCTATGTTTGAGGAGGTGGACCTGGGCACACCCTCCAAAGCATAGACAAGGATGGATGCCCTATTGGGAAGTGTTTGCCCAACTCTCACTTCCCTCAGAGCTAGGAAAGAGTCAGTTACTTTTTTTTCTCTAGTTTTTTTTTCAAGGCTTACTCCCATGTCCTCCTTTATGGAGGGAGGGACTTCCAGCCCCGTGCCTGTAATGGGTCAATCCTCTTCAATCTCCAAAAATTCACTTTTGGGTTATCTTTTACAAAATTGGAAAAAAAAATTACCTTTCCTAAAGAACTTAAAAAGAAAAAGTTGGTGCTTTTTTGCAACACAATCTGGCCTCAGTATCACCTGGAAGACCATGAAGTATGGCCCATTTTGGGGACCTTAGAATGTAATAGTCTTTTACAATTAAGAGTTATGTTGTTGCCAAAAAGGAAAATGGATAAAAATACCCTACATAATGGCCTTCGTCAAGCTCTCTGAGAACCCCATTCTCAGAAAAGATTGTAAGATGCTTGTAGCCAGAGTCACCCCACAAAAGGACAACGGGGTTAAATTGGACGTTAGGGTCTCGGCCTCATCACCTTCCCTATTTCTGGTCCCACTATCCCAACTCCTATCTTTACCCCAATGTCCCCCAGCCCCTCCTGCCACTCCTTTATCTTTCCCAAACCTGGCTTCCCTCTCCTTGCCACTTCTTCTTTCCCTTGGTTTCCCTTCCCTTTTCCTCTACACCAAGTCCCCCAATTCCTGCTTCAGTTGCCTTCCAAGTCTCCTATTCTGTATCTCCTCCCATGGTCCCTCCCCCCTTGCTCATGTCCCAGCCACAGATCTTGCTGAGGTGCCTCCCTCTGCAGTCCCTCTCCCTGAGACGACAACCACTCAAGGCTCAGGCTCCACCCCTATGGCGGTCTAACCCCTTCACCTCCTCAGGTACCAGCTGATCTTTCCCCCTGTCAGTCAGATATCCTGGCCTTGCAGCCTAATCCAGTGCAGTCAGCATTCCCCAGCCCCTCCCTCACAACAAATGAGACTTTCTGACTCCCTAAACAAGCCAGGGCCCCACAGTGCCTTCAAGCCTTTTTCCACTGGGGGAAGTGCCTGCCTCCCCTAGTGGGACTATTGGAATGCATGTTCCATTCTCTATCTCAGGTTAAAGAGAAACTGGGGAGATAGTAGGAAGACCCCACTAAGGTCACTGAGGTTTTAGGGACATATTCCTACAATTCGAACTTTCTTGGAAGGATCTGCATATTCTTTTCTCTGCTTGCTGTGTCATCGAGGAGAAGAGGACTATTTGGGAACATGCCCAAAAGTTTGGGGATCATTTGGCTAGTGATGATCCTACCAAATAACCCCCAGGAGCAACTGCTGTTCCAGTAGTGACCCAGGATGGAATTATCAAAAGAGTGAGGACAGAGGAAAGAGAGACCATATGGTAATTTGCCTGTTAGGCCTAAAAACTGCATTTTAAAAACAAGTAAATTTTCAAAAAGTTAGGAAAATTACTCAGGGAGAAAAGGAAAACTCTGCCCTTTTTCAAGATCAGCTGGTAGATGCTATTAAAAAGCATACAAATTTGGATCCTGACTCCATAAAAGGGGCAGCAATCTTTAGCATGTGTTTTATTAATCAGTCTGCCCCAGATACTAGCAGGAAGTTGCAGAAATTGGCCATGGGACCCCAAACACCTCAGGCCCAATTACTGGAGACAGCCTTTGGCGTCTTCAGCAGCAAAGACTTGGCCAAAGCAGAGGAAAAAGAACTCAGAGACAGGGCCAGAGACAGAGAATACGCTCAATTTTTGGCTGTTCCCATGGCCAGGAAAACATCCAGGGTGCACTCCTTCAAGGAGCCCCCTTGGAGCAAGGTTGGCTACTTGGGCACTGGGGAAACCTGCTTTTGATGCCATAAGGAGGGTCACTGCTCCAAGGAGTGCCCCTTCAGGGCACCTCCCCAGAGGGAACCCCAGGAACCAACGGCCCTGGAACTGCACCCATGTGACCAGAAGGAACAGAGGAAGGATTGTCCCCAAAGTTGGAGAGGTGATGGACCTGACCCCTGGTACCTTAACCTCCAGTCTTCTCAAGACTCCAAAAAATGGGGAAGCCTGGGGCTTGAAAGTGCTCCCACTTTCTCCACCTCTCCAATCCCTGGGCAAAAATCAAGATTAAATTAAGGTTGCCCACTTTAATTTGGCTAAATTCTGTGTTTTAATTAATTACTCTGGCCCTACTCACCTCTTGACCCCTCAGGTCATAGGCATTGAAGGGGAAACTAAGGAATGTCTCCAGACATACCCTCTCCCCAGCCTGTTTGAAGATCTGTTGTTTAAACATACCTGTCTTATGCTCTCCTCTAGCCCTGCCCCCTTGCTGGAAAGGGACTTGATGATGAAACTGGGGAGCCAATTTTCTCTAATTGCACCTTCCATCTCCCTTTTCCCTCTATTCACTAGATATCCCCATGTTTACTCGAAAGTCTGGGAGAGAGTCAAGTCAATTGTTTGGGATCTGGGAATTCCGGGGCTAACTCCTTCTGCCACCACAGCCATTGAAGTGCCACTCCCAAACCCTGAAGTGTTCCCCCCATCTCAGTCAGTATCTAATTAAACCTGAAGCCTGGGAAGGACTGAAAAGTTTAATTGGAAAATTCCTTAAGTATAAAATTCCTTAAGTATAAAATCCTTGCCCTTGTTCATCTCTATACAACAATGCAAGCCTTCTTGGAAAAAAGCCTAATGGAGAACACTGACAATTTTTTTTCGCCTTTGAATGGACTCTTCCTGGGGAATCAAGTCCAAGTCAACTAACAAGGACAGTCTTGCCCCAAGAGTTTCAAGATAACCCTCTTTTATGTGGCCGGGCTTTGGGAAGGCATGTAAGGGACCAGA
This sequence comes from Notamacropus eugenii, assembly GCF_028372415.1. Classification (NCBI taxonomy): domain Eukaryota; kingdom Metazoa; phylum Chordata; class Mammalia; order Diprotodontia; family Macropodidae; genus Notamacropus; species Notamacropus eugenii. The sequence continues at coordinate 37,982,495 of NC_092876.1, forward strand.
AACTAGCAGATGGTAGCTTAATTCAGTATATGCATGATATTCTTATTTGTAGCCCCACCCAGGTTGCATTTTTGGCTGCTTCCACAGAAGTCCTTAATTTCTTGGCACTCAAGGCTATAGGGTCTCTCTGAACAAAGTCCAGATAGCACCCTAAACTTCAACAGAAGAACTCACCAGCTGCTTCAGTATCTTTCTCTGAATCCTCCTCCCTGTCTTCTGGAGTTGAGGCTACAGCAATCCCTTCCCCTCCTCCTTTGGTGGGGGATGGGTCAGGGCAGTACACTTCCAGTTACCCCCAGGCCCAAATTCTTACCTCCAAGTAGCCTCTTTTCACCATCTCTTGGATCTCAGCCTGGCATCACCAGCTCCAAAGAACAGAAGGTGTCATTTGTTCTTCTTGGACCAAACTTTTAGAAGATGTTGAAAGTGAAAGTAAAACTAGCAGACATGTAGGTGGGCAAAACAAAAGAATGGAACAGCCCTCTTTTTGTTTGGGTGAAAGGAGGGATGGGGACAAAATTTGGAACTCAAAATTTTAGGGAAGGCAATGTTGAAAACTATAAAGAAATACTTTTCTTTAAAAAAAAGCAAAACAAATGAACAGTCCTGTTCAGCCCTGGATGTGGCCTTAACTCATAAATGTGCACATTATATCCTCCCTATGATCAGAGCCTTTAAGGGAAAAGGGAAGGGGAAGGACAGGGTGGAGCACTTGAGTTAGAGGGAGTTAGCCAGTACACGCCTGGTGTTGAACAGCTTTGGGAGCCTTAAGGAAAGAGGCTCCTGCCTTTTGTTCTTCCTCAACCATTTCAACCAGCACCAGATGAAAATATTTTCACTCCTGGCTAGATGTTTTGTTGGCCTTTAAACTCAATTTCATTTTAAGATAAAGTAACTTTGACCAGTTCAAAACAGCCTCTCATGGCCAACATAATTTAGGGGCATCTGGAATCCTTATGTTTTTATGTAAAGGTGTCTCCTCTTTAATGCAAAGATGCATTTAGAAATCCCTAGTCAAGTTGAGGGTTTGCTGTCATAGACCAAGGACATGCAGAAGGGATATTCTCAGCTAGAAGAGTAGGGACCCCTAGGCAGCAACATTAGCAGAAAGATGTCAGATTATACAAACCCACTAATCAGTTCATAAGTTTGTCAAAAAATACTCACCACTCCTTTTTTCTTGTCAGCTGAAACGCAAAGATGAATATCAGGAAGCAGGATAGATACATTTTTTAAACATGTAATGAAAGCTCTGTGCCATTCATCTTTTCTGTAACTAGCAGGTCTATCCTACTTGAGTACTAGATGAAGAACTTCCCTGAATGGGGAGTTGGGCCATAAGTGAAGGCCAGGGGTGGCATTTATAGTCAGCCCAGGCAGGACTTACCTCATCAGTTATGAGGTTTATCTCCTGCTTCCACCAATGACTCACCCTGTGACTTGGGACACATCTTTGGACCTGACTAATCTCTGTCTCTCTTCTTTCTCCCTCCCCCTTTTTTATGTGTATAGCTCAAAAAGGGCCTTTGGCACAGAGATGAGAGTTGGAGAAGGACTGTGTACAGCTAGATAGAGATATTTAAACTTTGTTCATTCTGCTAGCTCACCTAGAATCTGTAACTGAAAGTAGACTAGAGGTTCTTTGGAAATCTGGTAACCACCCAGGGACTCCTTCTGAGCAGCATTTTTAAGCAAATTTTAAAGCAATTTAAAGCAAATGCTTCAATTCAGTTAGAGCTCAGTGAAAATTAAGATTTTTTTTTTCCCATCCAAGTTCACAGACCCCCTAAAATCTATCCATGGACCTCAGATTAAGAACCCTTGGGTTTGACACATTTTTGTAGTGTGCTAACTTCACTGAGCTTGCCTTACTGTACCATCAGTCATCCTAATGAATATCTGGTCACTGGATTCAGATGGCTCTGGGCTCACTCAAAACAAAGTCAAGTGCAAGTCATGTCATTATTTCTCTGATGTCATGGTCTTCTTCGGCAATGAAGGACGAACACACACACAATGAAAAGATAAATAGATTTACAGTGGACAGAGCTCTGGGCTCTGAGTCAAAAAGACCCAGATTCATATAAAGTCTCTGATACCACCCATTGACTTTGGGCAGTCAATCAATCAGCAAGCACTTATTAAGTGCCTACTATTTGCTAGTCACTGTTCCAGGTTCTAGGGTGACAAGTACAAAGAATAAAACAATCTCTCCTCTCAAGGATCTTATATTCCAACAGGAGACATGAGGAGTGTCTTTTGCCTAGCTGCTGCCCATTAGTGGAATGCTCCCTCCTCTCTTCCAGCCCCCTATGCCTTCATTTAAGACAGCTCAAATTCCACCTTCTTGGTCCCTCTTAATACAAATGACTCCCCTTGAGAGAACCTCTCATTTACTGCTAAATATCTTGTGTATATATGATGGTCTGCACATTGTCTGCCTCATTAGAACCTGAACTTTTTGAGGGCAGGGACTGAGGGTCTTTATATCACTGAATTCAGAAGGTTCCCTGGCATATTTTTCCTTCAGTCATTTTCAGTTGTGTTTGACTCTTTGTGTCCCTATTTGGGGTTTCCTTGGCAAAGACACTAGAGTAGTTTGCTGTTTCTTTCTCCAGCTCACTTTACAGATGAGGAAACTCAGGCAAACTGGTTTAAGTAACTTGACCAGGGTCACACAACTAGTAAGTTTCTGAGGTTGGGTTTGAACTCAGGTCTTCCTGATGCCAGGTCTGGTGATCACTCCACCTAGATGTCACCTAATGGATCTTAGCCTCAGGTTCTTTCTCTGTAAAATGAAGAAATGTAACTGGAAGTCCTCTCAACTATTTCCACCCTATATCTTTGAGTCTACAACCACACTGTGATCCCACAAAGCTTAGAAAGTGCAGTGACTTACCTGTGGTCCCACAGCCATGGACCTTCTGTATAATGCTCTCACTTCTGGGATTTTTCATTACTTGTGTCTGAGCAGTGCTATGATGCCCAGGCCAGGAAGTACTTGGGTTTACAAACCAATTGTTTGCTAAGCCCTGTCCATCCCCCTCTCCATGGTCCTAAATACTCCTGCCTAACTCCCATGGTTCTGTTGGGTTCTCATGGTTCTGTTTCATCTAGGCTCAGTCTATGTAGAGGACCTGTGTGTCGCGTAACTTTTTATAACTGACATCTGAAAGTCTCACACAAGTCAGGGGTACCTACCCCTGTTTCTAAACTTAAAATCACCAAATTAATGATTTTTTTATGTCTACAAAAAACTTTTCCAGTGTCTATGTATTCCATGAGGGTAAAGACTGCATCAATGTAATAACATTTATTGAGCACCTACTGTGTACCAGGAAGCATGCTGGATTCTAGAGATCCCAAGACAAAAGACAGAGAGCCCTTTGAGGAACTCTCATTCTGATGTGTTCTCCTTTCACTCTCCTGCCAAAACAACATCTTTTATGTGTCTTGTACATAGAGTCTGCTTCTCTATGGCCATGGCAAATTCCACCACCAGCCCCCCAGCCAGTAGGCTCTTTGAAAATGGCAACTATTTTTATTATTGTACAGTGTCTTTACAGAGGAGGAGCTTAATAAATTTTTATCGTCTAGAATTGAATCCTGTATTCAACTTGCCTCCAGAGCACAATGTTCTGCACATGGTAAGTGACTGATGAATGCTTCCTGAGATAAATTCAAATGGCTAAATTGACTTGCTTTGGGTATATATATGTGACTAGCACAATGCCTGGCTTTATCTGTTTATAATCTATATGGTCATCTATCTGTCTATCCATATATATTTTCATCTATCATCTATTGTTCCATTATTCATCTATCCATCTAGCTATCCATTCACCCATCCTTCTTGTCATTCTTCCAATCATCACTTTCTCTCTCATCTCTCTATCCATTCTTCCTTCTATCTATCTTTTGAATTTAGTTTTATTTATTTATTTTGCTACATTTTAAGTTCCAAACTGCCGCCCTCCATCCTTCTCACCCTGCACTAGAGAAGGCCACCATGTGACACAGATTTGCAAATATAAGTTAAACCATACTTTGCATACTTCTATCCATCAGTTCTTTATGGAGAGATAGCATCTTCTTTCCCAGATTCTTTATAATTGATTTGGATATTTAGAATACTCAGAATAACTAGGTCATTCACAGTTCATTCTTAAAACAATATTGTCATTACTCTGTACAACATTCCCTTGGTTCTGGTCACTTATCATTTCATGCAAGTCTTTCCATGTTTTCCTAAAATTAACAAACTCATGATTTCTTACAGTACAATAGTATTCCTTCACAATCATGTACCACAACTTGTTCAGTCATTCCACATTTGGTGGACATCCTGTCACCTTACAATTCTTTTCCACAAAATAAAGAGCTGATATAAACATTTTGGAACATACAGGCTCTTTTCTTTTTTCCATGCTCACCTTGGAAAACAGACTTAATGTGATATTTCTGGGTCAAGTTCTTCAATCTGTCTAGCTTTCTATCCAATATATCAATCTTTTAATTCATCCATCCACCTTTCTGTGCACTCACCTATCTATCTATCTATCCATCTATAAACCTATCATTTATCTGTCTTCAGATTATCTATTATATCTACTTGTCTATTATGTATCTACCTCTGTTGACAATCATTACCTCCTGTTAGAGAAAGGAATATTTCCCAAGGTTGCTTCACAAACTTGTGATGATAAGAAATCACATTAAGACTGCCTTTGTGTGAATTTAACAGGTTAGTGAATAGCAGCAGAAATATAACTAAGGATTTCTGTGCCTGGGCTCAAGTACTACAAACTGAACCTGGGTCAAGCCCACTCTCAGTTAAGTGGAGAAAGGTAGGGAGAGAAAGAAGGAAGGGAAGGGACAAGGCGGAGCACTCTCCCCTGTCATCCAGCTGGCATTTCTCTAGTTATGTAATGAATGCATTCTTTAGGTACTGAGAACTGTTGTTTCTACAGTCATGAAAGACTCCAGTTTTGGTTAGAGCCCTCCCTCTAAATTCAGTGATGTGGGACAAAGTCCTCACTGCTCCACTCTCTTTGAGTCTCCACTTACCTCCTTCTTGGTTCTTTGTCGTTCTAATAAACACAGTCTAAATGATAAAGGTGATGAAAATGATGAAAATGACCACAATGAAGGGAATGAGAAGAAGTTTTGAGTTGCGTATTACTCTCCAGTGAGCTCAATGCATCTGTGATGTTGGTACCTGGCATTTCTTTCAATAAACCCTGGGCAGTAGAACTAGGAAAAAAGATGAGGGCACATGAACTCATTCCCATCAATCTAACAAAACAGAGTGATTCAACTCCACTCCTCCTAGTTGCTGTCATCCTGTAAGCCAGAAACCAAAGAAGTTGAGAGAAAGAGAGAGAGAGAATCCCAATAAGAGGGAGAGAAGTAGGGGAAGCAGAAGAGCACACCTCTCCAATGTGTAGACAATACACAAAGCCAGGAGGGAGGGCATACATGTTGGATTGAATAGAAAGTCAGTGTGTTCAGGGACAGGATCCAAAAATATTTAAGCAAATTAGAACCAAAAAATGTTTTTGTGAGACAGGATTGCACAGAATGAATTATATACTTTCAAGTATGTAGAATTTGAAAGATTTTGCAGAAACAAAATCAAAACAGCTAAAATTAGAAGGGAAGTAGGTAATAGGGAAAGGGAGTGTGGTTAGGAATCTTTGCAGCAAGTTTCTCTGATAAAAATCTCATTTCCAAGATGTATACAGAACTGATTCGAATGTGTAAAAACCAAAGAAATTCTCCAAAAGATAAATGGTCAAAGTATACAAGGAAGGAGTTTCCAAAGGAAAAAATTCAAGCTATCAATAACCATATTTTTAAAAAATGCTCTAAATCTGTAATGATTAGAGGACTAAAAATTAAAACAACTCTGAAGTTAACACCTCATACCCATTGGAATGATAACAGTGACAAAAATGGCAAACGTTGGAGGGACTGTGGAAAAACAGGCACATTGATGTACTCTTGGTGGTACTGTAACTTGGTCGGAAAAGCAATTTGGAATTACCCCACCAAATCAAACTGCTTGCTTTCACATTGAGAGGGGAGGGAATGGAGAGATAAAATTTGGAACTCAAAAATGAATGTTAAAAATTGTTTTCACATGTGATTGAGGAACAATAAAATGCTAAATAAATAATTTTTAAGATGTAAAAATAAAACTGGCAAGTGTTTGGAGGATAGATTGCAGAAGGAGGAGACTGGAAGCAGGGAGACCAATTCAGAGGCTCTTGTCCAACTGAGAATCCTTATTTCACTCCTGATCTTACTGGAAATGCATCTAGGTAATCCCCATTGCATATAATGCTTCTTGAAGGTTTAGGTAGATACTGCTTATCATTTTATGGAAAGTTCCATTTATTCTTATGCCCTCCAGTGTTTTCAATAGGAACTGGTGGTGTATTTTTTTCAAAAGCTTTTTCTGCATCTGTTGAGATAATCATGTAGTTTCTGTTAGGTTTGTTGTTAATAGGACCAATAATGGTAATAGTTTTCCCAATATTGAACCAACCCTGCATTCCTGGTACAAATCCTACCTGATCATAATGTGTCATTCTCATGATAAGCTGCTGTATTCTTTTTGCTAAAATCTCATTTAAAATTTTTGCCTCTATATTTATTAGAGAAATTGGTCTATAATTTTCTTTCTCCATTTTGGCTCTTTCTGGTTTAGATATAAAAATTGTATTTGTATCATAGAAAGAATTTGGGAGGATTCCTTCTTCCCCAGTTTTCCCAAATAGTTTATGTAGTATTGGAATTAGCTGTTCTTTAAATATTTGATAGAATTCACTTGTAACTAGGGAGTTTCTTGATGCTTGTTCAATTTCTTTTTCTTAAATGAGGCTATTTAAGTAGTCAAATTCCTCTTCTGTTAATCTCTGCAATTTATATTTTTTCAAATAATCATTCATCTCATTTAGATTGTCAAATTTATGGGCATAAAGTTGGGCAAAGTAATTTCTAATTATTGTTTTAATTTCCCCCTCATTGGAGGTGAGTTCACTCTTTTCATTTTTGATATTGGTAATTTGTTTTTCTTCTTTCTTTTTTTTTTAATCAAATTGACTAAAGGTTTATGAATTTTTTTGATTTTTTAATAAAACTAACTCTTAGTTTTATGTATTAATTCAATAGTTTTCTTAATTTCAATTTTATTAATCTCTCCTTTGGTTTTCAGTATTTCTAATTTAGTGTTTACTTGGGGATTTTCAATTCGTTCTTTCTTAAGTTTTTTCAGCTGCATGCTCAATTCATTGATCTCTTTCTCTATTTTATTCATGTAGGTGTTCAAAGATATAAAGATTCCCCTAAGAACTGCATTTGCAGTGTCCATAAGATTTGGTAGGTTGTCTCATTATTGTCATTCTCTTGGATGAAGTTGTTGATTGTTTCTATGATTTGTTGTTTAACCCACTAATTCTTCAGGATTAGATTATTTAGTTTCCAATTAATTTTCGGTCTATCTTTTCATGGCCTTTTATTACATATAATTTTTATTGCATTATGATATGAGAAGGATGCATTCACCATCTCTGCCTTTCTGCACTGGATTATGGGGGTTTTATGGTCTAGTACATTGTCAACTTTTGTATATGTGCAATGTACCACTGAGAAAAAGATATGTTCCTTTCTATCCACATTCAGTTTTCTCCAGAGATCTATCATATATACCTTACCCAGAGTTTTATTCACCTCCTTAACTTCTTTCTTGTTTATTTTGAACTTAGATTTATCAAGTTCTAAGAGGAGGAGGTTGAGGTCTCCCACTAGTATAGTTTTGCTGTCTATTTCTTCTTGTAACTCCCTTAACTTCTCCTCTAAGAATTTAGATGCTATTCCACTTGGAGCATACATGTTTAGAAATGATGTTGCTTCATTTTCTATGGTGCCTTTTAGTAGGATATAGTTTCCTTCCTTATATTTTTTGATTAGATATATATCTGCTTTTAGTTTGTCTGAGATTAGTATTGCTACCTCTGCTTTTCTTACATCTGCTGAAGCACAAAATATTCTGCTCTTTACCCTGTGTCTATCTCCCCATTTCAAATGTATTTCTTGTAAAGAACATATTTTTGGACTATGATTTTTTAATCTATTCTGCCACCTGTCTCTGTTTTATGGGAGAGTTCATCCAATTCACATTCACAGTTATGATTATTATCTATGTCTTTCCCTCCATCATCTTTCCCATCCCTTGTGCTTTTAGTTCTCCCTTCTCACTTCCACTCCACAGTAGAGTTTTAATTTTTGACCACCACCTCCCTCAGTCTTCCCTTCCTTCTTTCAGCCCCCCTCCTTTTTACTCTCCTTTACCCTTACTACTTCTTCCTTCCCTTTTAGCCTCCCCTCCCCTTTCTTTTCCCCTTCCCCTCCTACTGCGTATACAGCTAGTTAGACTGATATACTTAAATTTGTTGTTCCCTCCTTGAACCAAATCAGGTGACAGAAATAGTGCTCATCTCCCTCCCCTCTTCTCCTCTACTGTAATATAATTTTGTACCTCTTCCTATGATGTAATTTACCATTTTCTTCCTCCTCCTTTACTTATCTCCTATTATAATCCCTTTGCACCCTTAAATCACATTTTTATCATCACCTCATTTACTTTATTCCCACTCCATCTATCTATGTATATAACTTTTATATTTCATAATAAATGTACAATTCTCAAGATTAACAAGTATCATCTTCTCTTATAGGGATGTAAACAGTTTGCCCATATTGAGTCACAAGTTTTATTTTTCTCCCTGTTTACCTTTTTATGCCTCTCTTGAGACCTGCATTTAGAGATCAAATTTTCTATTGAGCCTTTACATCAGGAAGGTCTGAAAACCCCTTATTTCATTGAATGTACATCTCCTTGCCTGAAATATTATGGTCAACTTTGCTGGGTAATTGATTCTTGGTTGTAGACCCGCTCCTTTGCCTTACAGAATATCATATTCCAATTCCTTAGGTCTTTTAATGTTGAAGCTCTTAGTTCCTGTGTGATCCCAACTGTAGCTCCTCGATATTTGAATGATTTCTTTCTGGCTCCCTGTAGTATTTTCTCTTTCACATGCTAGTTCTGAAATTTGGCAGCAATATTCCTCGGTGTTTTTAAACTGGGATCCCTTTCAGGAGGTGAATGGTGGATTTTTTCGATGACTATTTTGCCCTCTGGATCTAGGACTTCTGGGAAGTTTTCCTTGATGATTTCTTGGAAGATATTGTCCAGGCTCCTTTTTTCATCATGGCTTTCTGGTAGGCCAATAATTTTTAGATTTTCTTTCCTGAATCTATTTTCCAAGTCAGTTGTTTTTCCAGTTAGATATTTTACATTTTCTTTGATCCTTTCATTTTTTAGATTTTGTTTGACTGATTCTTGCTGTCTCATACAGTCATTAGCTTTTACTTGCCCAATTCTAATTTTTATCAAATTGTTTTCTTCATTTAATTTTTGCATCTCCATTTTCATCTGTCGAGTTATTTCTTTTAAGGAATTGTTTTCCCCAGTTGATAAATGGTCAAAGGATATGAACAAGCAGTTTTCAGAGGAAGAAATTAAAGATATCTATAATCATATGAAAAAATGTTCTAAATCACTTTTGATTAGAGAGATGCAAATCAAAACAACTCTGAGGTACCACATCACACCTATAAGATTGGCAAACATGACTGAACAAGAAAATGATAAATGCTGGAGAGGATGTGGGAGAGCTGGAACACTAATTCATTGTTGGTGGAGCTGTGAGCTCATCCAACCATTCTGCAGAACAATTTGGAACTATGCCCAAAGGGCTACAAAAATGTGCATACCCTTTGACCCAGCAATATCGCTACTAGGACTGTATCCCCAAGAGATCATAAAAATGGGAAAGGGTCCCACATGTACAAAAATATTTATAGCAGCACTCTTTGTAGTTGCCAAAAACTGGAAATCAAGGGGATGCCCATCAATTGGGGAATGGCTGAATAAATTATGGTATATGAATGTAATGGAGTACTATTGTGACATAAGAAATGGTGAACAAGAAGACTTCAGAGAGGCCTGGAAGGACTTATATGATCTGATGCTGAGTGAAAGGAGCAGAACCAGGAGAACTTTGTGCACAGCAATGACCACAGTGTACGAGAGTTTTTTCTGGTAGACTTGGAATTTTGTAATAACACAAGAACTTATTTTAAAAAAAAAAATCCCAATGGTGGTTTTCTAAGGCAAAATGCCTTCCGCACTCAGAGAAAGAAATATGGAATTCATTCGCAGAATGTAGCAGATCATGTTTGTGTGTGTGTGTATGTGTGTGTGTGTTTGTGTATCATGTTTTGATTTGTTATATGATTTCTTCCATTTATTTTAGTTCAACTACATAGCATGACTATAGTGAAAATGTACTCAATAGGAAAGTATATGTAGAACCTATACAGAATTGTATTGCTGTAGTGGGGAGGGAGGGGGGGTAGTGGGGGGTAGATGTGGGGGGGATAAAATCTTAATTTTATGGCAGTGATTGTAAAACATTAAAAAATAATAATAAAATTTTTAAAAAAAGGAATTGTTTTCTCCAGTTAGTTTTTGTGCTTCCTTCTCCATTTGTCCAATTTTCCTTTTAAAGGAGCTGTTCTCTTCAGTGAATTCTTTTTTCATGCTTTTAAAATCATTGGCCAGTTTTTCTTTTATTTCTCTAATTTGTGTTTTAACATCCTTCTTCAGCACTTTCAAGAGTCCTCTTTGTGCTTGTGACCAGTTCATGGTCCCTTCTCAAGTTTCAGATGGGAGTGCAATCTCAATATTGGTCTCTTTGGTATATGTGTTTTGGTCTTTGTCCCCATCGAAAGAGTCTATGGTCTTTTCTTTCCTTCTTTGCTTCTTACTCATGATGATGAGGCTTTGTATGTTGTGGTCTCTGATTCTTTCAGCTAGAAACTAAAGTATCTGGTGCTGAGCTGGCTGGTGTGAGAAAACAGAGGCAAAGTGAAGTTTTTTTGTGTTTCTCAATATTTGCCCTGAAGCTAAGTTGTTAAGTGTGGGAGAGGGGCTGGTCTGGTCACAGTAGGTCTCCTCAGCTGAGCTAGAGCAAAGGTAAGCTCAGTGGTTAGTGATCTGGGGCCACCCTAGTGTCTTCCCCTTTCCCTTGGGGTACTGAGTCATGCCTGGGGTGCTGGTGTTGGTGGTTGAGAGGTTCCACCCCCCTAGGACTCTGGATCTCCTCCCTGTTCACTGAGGTGGGACTGTCTGGGACAGCTCTGGTCTGGTCCTGTAGTCTTCCCCTTCTGCCACAGCAAGAGGAATCCTCTTTAACAATTTTCCTAGCCTCACATGCTACAGGACTGTTTGCCCCTTCTGCTGATCCCACTGATCCAGAATTTTTCTGGGGAAATATTTTATGGTTCTTTCAAGGTCAAGGAGATGGGGAGAGAGCACTTAATGATCACTGTGCCATTATGCCTCCTAGAAGTTCAAGTAGGTGACTTATAGACATTTAATCTGTGGACTGATAGTCACAGGAGTAGCCACTGTACATACCTGGGACTATACGGCTCTCACTCACTCAGTTCCACTGGACTCCCACCCTGGGCTGGTATGTCCAAGATTCCATTGTGCTGCTTCCTGATCAGCCCTTCCATGGTGGGGAAGTACTGCGCTGTGTGCTCCTCTACCCCCACAAAACAGATCCATCTTGTCCACCTTCCAGTCTGTCCTGGGATGTGAATTTGCCACAGTCTGCCTCCTATTGGATTTTGCACCTCTAAAATGTGGTCAGATTCTCTTTTTAGAAGTACCTGAAGGAGTTTGTCTAAGAGCTTAGGTGAGTAGTTGCTCTCACTTTGCTCTCATTCTGCCATCTTGGCTCCCCTCAGAGCTAACTTTTTTTAAGCAAAATCATTTTAACAAATATAATAATTTAACAATAATTAACAAAATTATTTTTAAACATAATTGAGAGGAAAAAATATGGCCCACTGAAAGTATTTAGATATAGTTGCTCTGCCAAGTTGTAAAATGGGTATTGTGTTATGATTTTTAAAAAAATGATTCATGGTGGATGATATTAATCCCTAAACATTAGTCAAAACATCTGTCTAAGAAGAGAAGTGATTCATATTTTATTTTCCCCCAATTACATGTAAAGACAAACTTAAACATTCACTTTTTAAAATTTTGAGTTCCAAACTTTCTCCCTTCCTCATTCCCCTCCCCTCTTCTTTAATCATGCAAGGCATATCATCACATAGTCATAAAAGACTATATGAAAGAAATCACATGGCCCAGAATTTTAAAAAAGTTCAAAAATTAGCAAAAAGTTAAAAAAAAAGTATAATTTGATCTGCATTTAGATTCCATCAGTTCTTCCTCTAGATATAGATAGCATTTTTCATCATGAGGCTTTTGTAATTGTTTTGGATTTTTTATTGCTGAGAATAGCTAAATCTATCAAAGCTGTTTATCACACTGTATTATTCTTGCTTTCTTACTGTGTACAATGTTCTCCTGGTTCTGCTCACTTCACTTTACATCAGTTCACGTAAGCATTTCCATGTCTTTATGAAGTCCATCTGCTCATCATTTCTTATAGCACAGTAATATTCTATTATAATTATATACCACAATTTGTTCAGTCATTCTCCAATTGATGGGCATCATTTCAATTTCCAGTTCTTTGCCACTACAAAAACAACTGCCACAAATATTTTTTTAACAAATATGTTCTTTCCCCTCCCTCCTTCTTTTTTCAATCTCTTTGGGATACAGATGTATTAATGGTATTGCTGGATAAAAGAGCCTGCAGTTTTTCGAGTATCTTTATGCCCTAGTCTGAACTCTACATAATACAAACTCCCAAAGAGTAGTGGAAGGAGCCACCCCTTCTTTCTGGCTATCTCCCTACCAAATGGATGACTAAATTTCTTTCTATTTCAGATTTTGGGATTTGTCCTTGTGAATAATACTGACCATTGAGACTGAGAAGCAGGGCAAAGAGTACAGAGAGGAAGACAAATGATTTATAGACAATTGAGAGAGAGAGAGAGAGAGAGAGAGAGAGAGAGAGAGAGAGAGAAAAGGTAGATACATACATACATACATACATACATATATATATATATATATATATATACAGATAATAAAGAGATAGATGGAAGGATAGAAAGGTAGATAGAGGGATGGATAGAGTAAGATGATTAGATGGATGGGTAGAAGAAGATATAGAAAGATAGATGTCTAGATGTCTAGATAGATAGATAGACAGATGGATAGACAGATAGAAAGATAGCAGTGGAGAAGTCTAGAAAGTAAGGACTGTGCTGGGAGAGGAGCGAAGGAGCAGCATGACTGACCTGGGCACTTCCTCAAAATGAAGGTTGTGGGAGAAACTCATCAAAGGAGGGGGAAGAAGGGGAAAAGAAATCTTCCAGTAGAGGAGAGAGAGCCTCCAGCCTGGTAGTATGGGACTGCCCTCCTGCCTTTGAATTCTAATGACTGAGGGTCATCTTTTTTTCTCTTGAGTTTTCCTTCTGTCCATTCAGGCAGACCACTTTGAGGGACTGTGTCTGTCCTACTTTGCTCTCCCCCACTGTGTGTGGTATCATGTAAGCTTGATTCCCTTTTTATAAATTAACTCATTCCTATTGTCTGCAGGCTTGTCCTTCCCTGAGATCAGAGTATGTTTGGAGGGATAGCCCTGAAGATTTCATGTTTCATAGTAGGACCTGCAGTTCTCTTGTAAGGCTTAAAACACTTAGTGTGGGAGGGCTATCAATTTGCAGCTTTGTTTCATGAATACTCCTGTACCCTTCCAAGAGGAACCCTAAATCTTAAATCCTGGGATCACTTGGATTTTCCCTGGGAAAATGAGTCTTTTGAGTCATGGGACCCTGAGAGTGAGTGCAGATCTGAGGTTAAATTCCACTCAAAGGAGGGGGGTGGGGAATGTAGATGGGACTAGAGGACACAGTCCTGCCTCTGAATAGGACCATGAGTGTGGTGTGTGAGTATTCTGAATCTCTCCATTTTTCACTGAAGAAAGTGAGGAGAGCACACACAAGTCACTGTTGGCCTCAGTTTCCTCCTCTGTAAAATAAGCTGGAGAAGAAAACAGCAAATTCCAGTATCTTAAAACCCCAAATGGGATCTAGGACAGTCAGACATGACTGAAAGCAACAGAACAACAAGAACAAAAAATGGAAATAAAAAAGCATCTACTGCACCAGATTGTTTCAAGACTCAGGTGAGACAATGTGGGTAAAACAATTTGTAACAAAAAGAATCAGCTTTCCTGGGCATGCCTTCTCCTAACCTGCTCACTCTAGGCTTTTATCCCCCAACACTATTAACGAGTTCTCCTGGGCAAAAAACACTTTTTTTTACACATTTCAGGCAAACAAAACTCCTGAAATAATCACCCTTCCTTAAAATCCTTAACAAATTATGATTCGGGATTCTCTTCCTCCCTCTGAGGTCTTTGTCATGATGCCCAAACTCTTGGCACTGCCATATTGGTAAAGAGGCTAAGTCGTGGCCCAAACTCAGAGAGGCCCTCGCCTGGGAGAGGTAACAACCTTGGGTAGCTACATACAAGTCATACCTACTGTTCAAATAGTATTCTAAGATTTGCAAAAAAGCTTTAAAATGTTATCCCATCTTAGCTTCACAATAATCCTGGGAGGTAGGTGCTATTGTTATCCCCATTTTACATGTGAGAAAACTGAGACAGACAACTGGGAGGTGTCTTTGAAGCTCAATTTGAACTCAAGATCGACCTGATTACAGGTCTGATGCTCTGCACTTTTGTGCCCCCTAGTGGTCATTCCAACCACTTCCTTTTATTCTTTAATGAAAGTGGTCACACTGATAGGCTCCTTTTACCTGTGTGGGACCTTAGAGGTCATTTAATTTAACCTCTTCACTTAATAGATGAGGAAACTGAGACTCAGCAGAGTTGTGTGTGTGTCATAGGGCCAAGGTCATACAACTTGAGAGTGGAAGAGTCAATATTTGAACCCAGATCCTGCTCCCCATGCCCATTCTTCACATCATATTCCCAATAATCATGCTTAGTGACTCCCCATCCCAGCTCTACACCTCTCCTTTTCATCCTCATCCTTCCTCCAGGTACCCACTCCACTCACATCTGACACAGTTCCCTTCTACCCACCACCACTCCCAATATACACGTAAGATAGTTCAGTACAGTGGATAGAGTACTAGATTTAGAGCCAGGAAGATCTCAATTCAAATACAGCTTCTGGTACTTTCTGGCCCTCAGCAAGTCAGCTAATTTCTCTGAGTGTCAGTTTTCTCATCTGTAAAACTGGGTTAACAACATCTCATTCTGTTACTGTAAGGTTCAAATGGGATGATGCATGCAGAGTGATTTGCAAACTATAACGTACCATATAAATTTCTATTATTATTATTACTGAGGGAGGATGTCATTCACTCCTCACTTTTAGGGACTTTACAGTAGAGTTTTAGCCAATGGTGTACTGGTAATTGTTTAACAACCATCTCTCAGGGAAAGGGAAAAAAAAAACAGTTTAATATACATCATGAACATTTTATCCACCTCTTTCTTATGTCTAGTAATTAACAAACCAATGAATCCAGCTCTGATTTGCAGTTTGGTTTTTTTAAAGTGGAAATGCTTCACTGAAAATTTAACAGCCAGCTCTCTTGAGCTGGTTCTATCAAACTCCTGCTGAGTTAGCCATAAATTCCATCCCACTCAGCAGCATGAATGACTGACCAAGTAGAATCTGCAACTCCATTAACAGAATGTGACTCCTAGCAGAATGTGAATTCAACTTGAATAAGGACATGGTCCTTTGTAAAGTATCCTCAGCTGGGTCTCCAACATTGAGCACAGTTTCTGACCCATTTCAGAATGTCATTTAATGAGACTGCACTCAAAGTAGGGTACTCTGGACCTCAGATAATATTCCTCCCTCTCCCAAAGAGATAAAGTTGTTTATCACTGTGGTCTCACTAGCCTTAATCAGGATCTACTCCTGTTGGACTGAATGAATGAAGCCATTAATGATCCTGAAAGGTTAGATCAGTTCATGACCAATTAGTTCAGCTTCTTTACCAATTCAACTCAGACACTAGCAAGGAAACCCAGAGGCAACAGAAGTCTCCAAATTCTGCTCTGTTTCCCTAGGGTGAAACCTGATGGACTATTAATTAATTCATCATGCCAAGTGACTGAGATCTGAAAGGAGTGTATTTGCAGTATTTGGGTGCTTTAGTGCCCTGAGCCTGGCACTCTCCTCCCTCTCTTCCTCTTGCCTCCCTTCTCTCCCTAGACAGATAGCCACAGTGAACTCTGGTCTCATCAGACAAGAGCTAGGGCAAGAAGAGAGTCTGCAGACAGAGATGGATAATCATGAAGATATATTTAGCTTTACCATAATTATCTGGTACAAAACTATCCAAGCATGCACAGTATGCATCTAACAGCCCTGGTGCCCAGCACACCCACTCTCTTAAATCCCTGCTGGGTAAGGGGCATCACATGCACTCTGGTTGAGGAAACTGCTTTAAGGTTATCAGCAGTGACTTCTCAGGAGAACCAACCCCTCTAAATGTATAACATTCAAACTGCAGCCTCCCAACCTTCACCCCTATATCCTCACATTCTTTAATATAAAGGGATCCCCATTCCTTTCACAAATAGAAAAAATTAAGGCAGCTACCCTATAGGAGCATCCATTCCCTGTCCATGACATGGTCTAGATCTCTTCACCTCCCAAAGTAGTCATTGATGGAGAGAATAACTCTCACTAGGAGATCAGAGGGTCCCAAAGCTTAGCTCAGAGAGATGACATGAGCCCTAGGGAGCTAGCCCAGGTCTCCAAAGGGGCTTCTTCTTTCAGGGGTAGGTGGAGGGGTGGGGAGGAAAAGTACTGTCCAAGGAGAGGAAACAAGAAAACTGGATGCAAAGCCACAAAGCTCTTATACAGGTCAGAGAATTTTCCTCCACCCCACCCCCATCTCTGCACGTAAAAGATTAACAATCTTCCTACAGTTGTATCATACAGAACATATATCCCTTTCCCTCTTCCACTTCCTGCCCCTTCCCGTTCCCACTCATTAAGCCTCCTTCATTATGAAGACACATCTATATACAGCCCTATACACTCAACAGAATACTGGACTCCTTTCCCATCAAGCTCAAGACACCTCAGAGTTGAGGTGGAGAGAAAGGAAGTAAGTTGCCCAAGGTCACACTGGAAGTTAGTGGCAGAGTTGGAGATTAGAGTTTAGGCCTACTGACTCCTAGTCCAGGGCTCTGTCCACTGCCTAGAGTCCAAGTATTCCATTCTTTTCACACGTAAATTAGAGGGGAATGAATATTTCCTACTGAGAAAAGGAGGTCCTGCAGGAGCCATCTGCAGGAGCCTCTGCAATGAAAGCCTGTGGCTAGCCAGCATCAGTCCATCTACCAGGTTCACCACAGAGGCCTGGGGTGGCCTTTGAGGGCAGGCTGCTTCCATGACCCAGGAGCCAGGAAGCAAGGAGCCAGCCCCTAGGGGCTACCCAGGAGCCCTTCTGGAAGTGGCTGGGCAGCTTGGTCTGGGTGTGGGTCTGCATCTTGTGGAAGGAGAGGAAGTGGAAGGCTTCCTGCATGCAGTGGGCTTAGCCCTCCTTCTGTCTGCAGGACTCCCAGGAATATCCCACATAGGCTTACAGAGAGGCGGGCACTCCGGAAAGTGACTGAACAACAACAAAAGTGTGCCAGGCATTGGGTTGAGGCCTGGGGACAGAAAGAAAGGCAAACATGGTCCCTGATCTCTAGGGCTCACACTCTAAGTTGATGGACGGGAGAGGTGATGTGACTTGAGAAAAAGTAACAGAGACAGACTTTTCTGTCTGAGGTCTCTGCCTGCCACACTACTGCTCCTCCTGCTGCCCTGGATCCATTTCTGAGAACCTTAGTGCTTTCAGAAAATCCCCAGAAGCGTCACCTGCTGCCTCTGGTTCCATCTCGCTGACATGTAGAGGACAGTGAGGAGGGGAAGCCAAGGGGATCAAGCCCAGCAGCGGCAGCTCGGACAAGATGGGGCCTGAATCAGAGTCAGCCCCTCTTCCTCCACAATCCAAAGGGAGCAGACCCCCAAGGGGGCTTTCCTCATAGGATAGCTCTGGAATTACAAGAAACCTCTGAGATCTCCTAGTCCACCTCTCTTATTTCATAGATGGGGACATTGAGGTCCAGAGAGGCGAAGTGACTGATTCACTGTCACACACAGGGTAAGAGCTAGAATTAGGATCAGAACCCAGGGCTCTGCCTATTATGCCATTTCATCAGACCAGAGCTCAGAATCTGGGCTCAGCTTCTTGGTACCAATAAGAAGAGGAAAAAGTTTCCACCTCCAAACTAGCCTCTAAATGCATGTTACCAAAACAGAGGGAGAAAAAAGAAAACCACATTTCTCAGTTTATATATTTTTATGTAAACAATCATCTCCAGCATAATATACATATTTGACTTTACTGTTTGATAAATAATAAACAATAAATAAATGGCTTTTGTCTTAGAAGAATATACTCTTTTTTCAGGTGACTCAGGGGCTTCTATAATTGGAGAGGACTCAGAAGAGAGCTCAAAGCCTGGGGATGGCTTCTTGGTACCATTATGAGGAGGAAAAAGTATCCACTTCCAAATTAGCCTCTAAACACACATGGCCAATCCGTTCAAAGACTTTAAACTTGAATGGAACACAATAGCTACCCTACCTGGATGGGGTCTGAACAAGAAAGTCAGTCCAATCTCATTATCAATAGTGTACTTCAAGAGACTGTATCAGAACTTTGGGAAAATGGGGGGAAGTCTGAGTCTCCCTAAATCATTGGTTATTAATAATCATTTCTGTCATTCCCCCATTTGATTTTATTGAAACATGTTGCCTCCTTAATGAATCACTAACTGACATGACAAACACTTCAACAAGGTCTTCTAATTATGGGACTTATGAAAGGAGACAATGTGAGCAGAGAAGAGAAAGATAGAGGCATTTTGATAAAACTGAAGGGGAAAACCCTCCTTGACAAGTAGACCTTATAGATAAAAGGTGCAAAGGGAAAAAGTGCAACAGCAAAATAAGTCTTATCACTCTGCTTCTGTGGAAACAGCTGATGCAGCTGATGCAACTCTCTGGTTTGGGAGTGGTCTCAGAGAAAGTCTTTGCTCATTCAAGTCACTTGAAGAGATGCTCTTCCTTGCCTACAAAATCCTACAAGATTTTAAATTTACTTTGACTATAACCAACTCAGATAATGAAAGATAGTTCAAACCTTATGTCTCTATTATTAGAGAACCAAATTTGGAACCTTTTAGACCAGAAATGGTATTGCTGGATTAAAGGGTTTGGACAGTTTTATAGTCCTTTGGGTATACTTTCAAATTGTTCTCCAGAATGGTTAGATTAGTTCACAACTCCACTAATAATGCATTAGGGTTCCAATTTTCCCCCATCTTCTTCAACATTTATCGTTTTCCCTTTTTGTCACATTAGGCAATCTGATAGGTATAAGGTGGTACCTAAGGGTTGTTTTAACTTGCATTTCTCTAATAAGTAATGATTTTGAGCATTTTCTCATATGACTATATGTAGCTTTAATTTCTTCCCCTGAAAATTGCCTGTTCATATCTTTTGACATTTATCCATAGGGGAATGACTTGTATTCTTATGAATTTCATTCAATTCTCTATAAATGAAGCCTTTGTCAGAGAAACTGGCAGTAAATTCTCCACCTCCCATCTTTCTATTTTCCTTTTCATCTTGGTTGCATTGACTTTGTGCAAAAATTTCAAAATTTTGTGATAAAAATGAACATGTTCAGTTATTAAGCATCTTCAAATGGACATAAATATAGACTACTACTCTCACAATCTCTTTAAAAAATGGGAACATCTTTGGGACGAGTCTTAAGTAATTTGCATGCTGAAATTTCACGGCATGCTCTACACACAGATTCTAAACCTAGAATAAATAACAAACATAAGTAAAGTCAGGTTTCCTGTTAAGGTAGTGCAAGACAGCTCATAAATTCTTACTCTTCACTAACATAAGTGACTGAAAGTCCATTCCTTAAAACAAAAACAAAAAAGATTCCTGCTTTTAACCTCACAAATGAATAGATTCACGTCTCTGTTTCACAAGCTTCTTTATTTTTATCTTATTATATGCATGCTGTTGTTGTTTTTCCTTCTTTCTTAAAGAGAACCATGACATCAGGAAGGTGATGCCATGACTTGCAAGTGAATTGGATTGAAATGAGGGAGGGCTAAGCAAAGTCACAAGCTTCACTTTCTCCTCTGGATCCATTTGGGTCAGATTGACTAACAATGACCCAGATATAATGGGAGACATTTGACTTTTTCAGTTATGGTCTTTCCCAGGTCTCGGTTGAACTGAGGCAGTACCCATTCAGTGATTAAGGTCAAGTAAGAAATGAAGGAAAGAATGGCCTCTTTTACCTATCCAGAAAAAAAAAATCAATCTATGATGGGAAGACCCTCAGTTATTCTGACCAAAACAAAAAAAACTGCTATTTAGACTCTGAGTCATCAGGGTCCAATCAATGACCACTTAGTGGGGCTTGGCCTGGTTATTGCAGGACAATTAACGAAAGCCAGAGTGATCTGGGTTCAAAGATTGGTCATTAAGAAAGAAATCCAGACCATAAACCCAAAGATATCTTGTGAGGTTTCAGGAATCAAAATTCATATACATACATACATACACATACACACACACACACATATATATACATACATATATATATATATGTATATGTATTTGACAATGTGAAGTAATATTTTAACTCTTGCTCAGGCCATGGATTAAAAATTCAGATCAAAACAGCAAGGTCTTTCCCACTTTCAGTTTGTTACAATAATTCAGATGCCTTACCATTAATCTAATAACTGACAGATCCAGTATTGCAATAACAAACTTCCACAAAGAGTCAGACATAACAAAACAATTAAACAGTAATAATAAATAAATAAATTGGGTGGCACAGTGGAAAGAGTACTGGCCCAAGATCTGTGGAAGATCTGAGTCCAAATTCGACCTCAGACCCTTAACACTCATTAGATGTGTGATCCTGGGCAAGTCACTTAATCCCAATTGTCTTGCAAAAAAATATATATATCCACAATGAATATAAACCAAATTTCATATAAACCACCAGGTATCCAGCTACCTTCTTCATGTTGGTCCTTGCAAAGCAGATTCTGCTCGTTCTAGGCACATACTTCTAGCTCACCCAACCTCTCAGAGCTCTGACAAGGTTGCCTCACCTGTCACACTCTGCTCTGGGACAGGACATCAGAACTGGATGTTGCTGGTGAAAATTTTGACCTGTCTTAGATATCACTCACCATTTGGAATGCTTTGGGCTGCAAAACTAGGAGGAGGTGCAGACAGGCAATGGCCACCATTACTGGGGATGAGCTTTGTCCCAATGACAGACAGAGATTATGTCTTGGCCTTGACATTTCACTATACTCCCAAGAGCAGAATCAAGATCCTGACGTCGTTTTTGTTTAAATTTTATTTATTTATTTTAATTTTTCAACATTCATTTTGACAAAATTTTGAGTTCTAAATTTTCTCCCCATCTCTCCCCTCCTTCACCCCAAAACACCTTGCATTCTGATTACCCCTACCACCAATCTGCCCTCCCTTCTAACACCCCCCCCTTCCCTTATTCCCATCCTCTCTCTTGTCCTATAGGACAAGATAAATCTCTATGCCCCTTTACCTCTATTTCCTGCATGAATAACTCTCAACATTCATTCTGAAAATTTGAGTTCCAACTCAACCATCCTTTTCCCTGAAGTACTACACTCAGTTTTGCTGGGTAGGCGATTCCTGGTTCCAATCCTAGTTCCTTTGAACCCTGGAACATCAGAGAGGAACCTCTAGGGAAGAGCTTGTGTGTCTTTCTACTCCGCCATCTTGGCTCCACGCCCCTTGATTCTGATGTTCTGTTCCTCAGTGGAACTGATTCTTCTTTTCTAGACTCCTGCAAAGGTAAGTTGATGACCGACCCACTGGCCTCAAGGGAGTCACAGATGTCTTCAGAGGATGATTCATCCTGAAACTAGGAAAGTATAGATTATGAATAAAAGTAGCCAGTTTGAGGCTGTCCCAAATTTTTCAGGCCTATTTCTGTGTGTGTGTGTGTGTGTGTGTGTGTGTGTGCACATGCATATCCATATGTGTTATGTGTGTTTAACTATAATCACTGATCCAGCCCTCAGATATCACAGGAGAATTTGGAAACTTGGGGAAAAAAAGTGATCTATCCAGGATCAAACAACACCCTTACATACAACCCCTCACTCCCAGGACTTTCCATGGCTTTTCCCTGTCATAGGATCATAGATTTAGAGCAGGAAGGGACCTCAGAAGCAATGATCAAACCTATATCTGGATAAGAATCTTCTCTCTCAGTTTCCTGGAACTCGACTACCCAGATTCCATTTGAAAACATCAATGAAAAGGAACTAGCTCCCTTTTGAGACAACAGCTTCTACTTGAAGACAATTGGAATGCTTAGGAAACTTTTCCTGCCTTACAGCCTCATCATAGATGATCTCTTAATGACTCCCAGCCATTTGTGCTGGTTCTACCCCCTTGGAGCCAAACAGAACAAGAAAATCTTCTAAGTAAAACCTGAAGTCACCTATGGGGTGTCCCCTTTTGCTCCAGACTAAACATACCCAGATCTTTCATTCAGTTCCCATATAGTAGGAATCTGAGACCCATCAACACCCAGACCACTTTCCTCTCTTCTCAATGTCCTTCCTAAAATGGGATGTCTGGAATCCTTGTGCTTTTTTATGCAAAGGTGTTGCCTCTTTAATGGAAAGATGCATAGAGAAATCATTGGCCAAGTTGATGCATTCAGGGATCATTTATAGACCAAAGATGTATGGAAGGGATATTCTTAGCTAGAAGAGTAGGGATGCCCAGGCAGCAACATTAGCAGAAAGATATTGCATCAGTCAATCCAACTAATCAATCCATAAGTTTGGTAAAAGCTACTCACCGTTTCTTTTATGCCATAACCTGAAATACAAAGATGAGTGTCAGGAAGCAGGATAGAGACATTTTTGAGACATATAATGAAAGGACAAATAGAATGGCAGACACATCAATGTGGGCTGCAGGGGACAGAACCCTGGGCTCTGAGGTAAAAAGAACTGGGTTCATATAAAGCCTTTGACACCACCCAGTGACTTTGGGCAGTCAATCAATCAGCATGCACTTATCAAGTGCCTACTATGTGCCAGGCACTGTGTGAGGTCCTAGGGTCACAAGTATAAAGAAGAGAGCAATCTCTCCTTTCAAGGATCTTATATTCCAACAGGGGACATGAGGAGTGTCTTTTCCCTAGCTGCTTCCATGCTTGGAATGTTCCCACCCCCCACATCCCTCCGTCTTAATTTAAGATGGCTCCAATTCCACCTTCTACAATAGGTCCTTCTTGGTCTCCCTTAATGCAAATGCCTCCCCCTGAGAGAAGTTCTCATTTAACACTAAATAGCTTGCACATACATGGTGGTCAGCCTGTTGTCTCCCTCCTCAGAACTTGAGCTCTTTGAGGACAGAGACTGAGAGTCCCTCCCAGTAACCTTGAATTCAGCATGTTCCCTGGCATACTGTGTTGTTGTTCAGTTGTTTTCAGTTGTGTCTGGATCTTTGTGACTCTATTCAGGTTTTCATTGGCAAAGACATGAGTGGTTTGTCATTTTCTTCTCCAGTTCACTTAACAGATGAGAAAACTGAGGCAAACAGGCTTAAGTGACTTGTCTAGGGTCACACAGGAAGTGTATGAGGCTGGATTTGAACTCAGGTCTTTCTGACACCAGGCCTGGTGCTTGCTCTGCTGCTCCACCTAGCTGCCACCTAATGGTTTTTGTCTGTAAAATGAAGAAATCTAACTGAAAGGGCTCTCAACTGTTTCCAGCCTACATCTTTGAGTGTACAACCACACTGTGATCCTACAAAGCTTAGAAAATGGTGACTTGTCTGAGGTCCCACAGTCACAACCTCTCTGTATAATACTTTCATTTCTGGGATTTTCCATCACTTGTACCTGAGTAGGTCTCTGATGCCCAGGGGAGGAAGACCCTCATCTTGCAAACCAATAATTTGCTGAACAGATCTACAGATCTGGCCATAGCACCTTGGCCCCAGTCCATTCCCCCTCTCCTTGGTCCTAAATATTCCTGCCTAACTCCCTAGGCAGATTTCCCACGGCTCTGTTCCATCTAGGCTCAGTGTATTATATAACTTACCTGTGTAACTGACATCTGAAAGTCCCACATCAGTAAGGGATATATACCCCTGATTCTAAACTTGAAATTATCAAAGGAGTGACTTTTGATACCTAGAAGGAACTTTTCCAGTATCTGTAGGTTCCATGAGGACAGAGAGCATCAGTCAATGTCAAAACATTTATAGATCTCCTCTTGTATACCAGGAACCATGCTAAGTGATAGAGATACCAAGACAAAAGGAAGAGAACCCTGACCTTTGAGGAGTTCTCTTTCTGATATGTTCTCCTTCCTCCCTCCTGCCAAAACAGTATCTTGTATGTATCTTATACACAGAGTCTTCTTTTCTATGGCCATGGTGAAGTCCATCACCCCCATCAGCCAGTAGGCTCTTTGAAAATGGCAAATTTTTTACTATTGTACAGTGTCTATACAGAGGAGGATCTTAATAAATGTTAAGTGTCTAGAATTGAATTCTGCATTCACTTTAACTCCTGAGCACACTGCTCTGCACATAGTAAGCAATTGATAAATGGTTCCTGAGATAAATTCAATAGCTGAACTGACATACTTTGAGTGTATATATATGCCTAGCTCAGTGCCTAGCACGTAATAGGTGCTTAATACGTGCTACTTAAGTTGACTTGGCATGCATAGCACAGATTTAATTGCACAGTTCCTGACATATACCAATTGCTTAATAAATGCTTTATCTATTTATATCTTTTCTATTCATATATCCATCATTCTGTCTATCCAACTATATTTCCATCTATCATCTATCCTTCCATTAACCAGCCAACTATCCATTCACCTATCCCTTCTTTCATTCTATCATACTTTCAACCCTCATTTTTGCTGTCATAGCTAATTATACTTTCTTTCATCTATCTTTTTAATTTAATTTAATTTATTTCTTTTGTTACATTTTAAATTCCAAACTGTCTCCCTCCATACTTCCAACCCTGCACTAGAAAAGGCCACCATGTGACACAGATATACAAATATAAGTTAAACCATACTATGCATACTTCTATCCATCAGTTTTTTCTGGAGGGAGATAGCATATTCCTTCCTAGATTCTTTATACCTGATTTGTATATTTATGATATTCAGAACAACTAGGTCATTCACAGCTAGTTCTTAAAGCAATCTTGTACTTACTATATACAACACTACATCCTTCACTTATCATTACTTTTTGTAAGTCTGTGCATATTTTACTAAAATTAACAAACTCATGATTTCTTACAGTACAATAATATTCCATCACAGTTATGTACAAATTGTTCAGTCATTCCCCATTTGATGGATATCCCCTCAATTTCCAATTCTTTGCCATTAAATAGAGAGCTGCGACAGATAGGTTCCTTTCTTTTTTTCTTGTTCATGTTGGGAAACAGACCTAATAGTAGCATTTCTGGGTCAAATTCTTCCATTTATCTACCTTTCTATTCAACATCTATAAATCTTTCCATCTATCCATCCATCTTTTGATCCTTCATCTATCTATCTATCTATCTATCTATCTATCTATCTATCTATCTATCTATCTATATTTAGGTTTTCTATTATATCTACTTATCTATTATATACTTATACCTGCTGACAATCCTTATCTCCCTTTAGAGAAACCAGTGTTTTCCAAGTTCACTTCACAAAGCTGGGATGATAAGAAATCACATTTAGATTGACTTTGTATGAATTTAACAGATTATTGATTAGCAGCAGAAATATAAGTAGGGATTTCTGTGCCTGGGGGAAAGCTCCCTAAAGTGAACCTGAGTCAAGCCCACCCTCAGTTAAATGGGGAAGGGGGGAAGGGAGAACAAGGAGGAAGGATGGGAATAAAGGGAAGCATTGCCTGAGTTCTAGCTGGCATTTCCCAAGATTCACATAATGAATGTACTCTTTGGATACTGAAAGCTGTTGTTTCTGTAGCCCTAAAGGACTCAAATCTTGGTCAGATTCTTCTAAATTCAGTGTTCTGGAGCAAAGTCCCCCCGCTCCACCCTCTTTATGTCTCTGCTTACCTCTTTCTTTGTTCTTTTTCCTTCTACGAAATACCACTGCAATGATGGTGATGAAAATGAAGATGATCACAATGAAAGGGTAAAATATGAAGTGACTCTTCCTCTCCTGTGAGCATAACGCATCCATGGTGTCTGTGCCTGGTCTTCCTTCAAATAAACCCTGTGCAGTGCAACTAGGAAAATAGATGAAGACACTGTCATTGAACATGAATTCATTCCTATCAGCCCAGTAAAACAGTGATCCAACTCCTCCCCAGGGGCAGCCAGCCATGCAACTCAGCAGCCAAAGAAGTTGAGAGAAAGAGAGGGAGAGAAGAAGGGAAAGCAGAAGTGCATGACTCTCTGATGTGTAGACAACACACAAAGGCAGGAGTAAAAACACACATGTTGGATTGGTGCAATGGCAATTTAAAATGGGAAGATTGTTCTCATTCATTAATAAGCTTCTGAGACCTGCCTAGGTCAGATGGAAGCCTGAGTCACATGAGTCAGTCACATGGTACCTGTTTGTTGAATGGGTGGAACAGGAAGAGGCTAAGCTATAGCAGAGCTGAGAGGAAGTTAATCATGAGAGTAGTCAGAGCTAGAAAGGATGCAGGCTGCTGGATAGCATGAGTGAAGCAGCTTGTTTGTGATTTTGTTTAATGGAGTTGGTTTGTGGGGAGCCTAGCAGAGGGGAGGTTTGGGTATGGGGTTGTTCTCTACATTGTTATTGTGTACAGATATCTTTGTTACTATGATGGAGTTGGCTCTCTGGTATCTGAATAGATGTTTTGGTTCTGTCTTCCACGTGGAGAATTTGTGGTATTTTGTGATTCAGAATTGTGCTGCGATACTCATGTCCATGGTAGGTGCTGTGAATATCACATTGGTGCTACAATTGGCTAGAAAAACAGTGTGTTCAGAGGCAGAATCCAAAAAGATTTAGACAAATTAGAACCATGAGACAAGGTTATTGGTCTTTTTTCTCTTGCTTTTGAGGGGCCCAGAACTGCCATTTCATCAGTTTTGGGAATTTTCTAGTGGAGAAATACCTTCCCCTAATGCAGGAATCATCAGGAATTGAAAGCCTCAGATTGTTGGCTAGGGCACTGAGAGGGTGTGATCTGTCTGTGAGACAAA
Organism: Notamacropus eugenii; assembly: GCF_028372415.1. Classification (NCBI taxonomy): domain Eukaryota; kingdom Metazoa; phylum Chordata; class Mammalia; order Diprotodontia; family Macropodidae; genus Notamacropus; species Notamacropus eugenii. The sequence goes on from NC_092876.1 coordinate 38,009,970, forward strand.
GCTTACTATGTCTAAGAGACAGAACTCTAGGCTTCCTGACTCTAAAGCCAGACCTGTATCATCCAGTGCCCAAGCTAACAGGAAGATAGGCATAAATAGGACTGAATGAAATCAATATCTTACAATTAAGCTTATAAATCAGCTGAAAAAGATCATAGAACCAGAGATAGCTAGGTGGTTCAGTGGACACCAGGGGACAGAGCACTGAGTCTAGAGTCTGGAACATGGGAGTTCAGATCTTAGTTTAGACATTTCCTAGCTGCATGACCTTGAGCAAGTCACATAACCACTGTCTACCTCAGTTTCCTCATCTGTAAAATGAGGCTAATATTGGCACCCACTTCCTAGTGTTTTTCTCAAGATCAAATGAGATAATACCTAGGAAGTACTCTGCCAATGTCACCTATTATTGTTGGTGTTATTGTAGCTCCTGTCCTAATAGCAACAATAGTTAGCATTTGCATAGCAATTTCTAAGTATATCTCTGTGTATAAGAAACTCTTCTTATTGGTGGAGATGAATGCCCTGTCCTGCAGGAGTTGACTGAGCAGTCTGTGGGAGGACTCCAGCCTTGATGCATCCTTTCTAGGACTCTTCAAGGTTCCAGTCTTTTGGGGGGTACTGTTCAAGCATCAATTTGCTTGAACAGATCCCAGGGGGAAGATGGAAGAGGCTAACCCCAATTCAAGATGCTGAAGAAAAAACTATGGGAACACATGAGAGGAGCCAGCAGCCTCCATCATGTCCTCACCGAGCTTGTTATACTAGAGAAGTAGGGGAGTTGCCCTTTGGGAGAGAATTAAAATGCTCTCTTGGTCAGGGTGAGTTTACTGCTCTGGGAAAGCTCCTTCACTCTGTATTATCTAGTTCATATTCTCTATGTATATCTCCTCTGATCTCCCTTTTGTTATAATTTAGATAAATGGGTATGACAAAGAAAATGTTACTGATGCAGAATAAATTAAAAAGTGTGTCCTATGTATATTTACTTTCAGAGATCCAGTTGTTAAGCATTTACCTGCACCCCACCTCTCATGATCATTTCCTTTTTTCTGTTCTACTTTGTATATGGAAACATTTACTTTAATTGGTCTTCGTTAAGGTCAGATTTTTTTTTTATTTAAAACACCGTAAATGAAAAAGCAAAAAGAACAAACAATTAAGTCCCATAAAGTGTGATACACCTACTTGGTCCACAGCAGGCAATGGCCAAGGGTCCCATTGGGGGAAAACATCTCTTCCTGGCACTTTTCACAGATGGTGTTGTTTCTCTCTGTGCCTGAAAGAGAAGAAAACATGGGAGATTTGGTTCTGACCTTAAGTAGTAGGATGAAAGCCAAACACAGCTGCTCTGACAGTGTCCATGGATTTGTTGGTCCCTTCTCTAGAAGCTCTGTATCTGAGCAAATAGCATTGAGAACAACTCTATTAAATACTCCCTAGGCCTGTGGCAAGAGAAATTATATGCATGTATATGTTTAGATAAAAAATTTTTGCACCACCTACGTTACCCAATGTTTCTTTCCTTTTACTAGTAATCGTTTAACAAACAACTCTTTGGGGTGGGAAGGAGGAATACATGTACTAGCAGGGCACATTTTTATGTTTTCTTATGTTTAACCACTGTTACTGAAATGACTAAAATTTCCCCAATCACTTTCTTAAACCTAAGCAATTAACAAACCAAAAATTAAGCTATGATTTATACTGTTTCGCCACTTCTGAAGGGTCAATGCTCCCATTGAAAATTTATCAATCAGTTCTTGGGAGAACAGTTTGGTCTGACTCTAGCTGACTCCATGTGGACATATGTTACCCACAGAGCCATCTCTTATCATGTAGAATCTTAAAAGGGGCAAATAAAACAGTTCAGTAAACTGATCAACATATCAAAAAAGGTTGACATCATGTGTAGTGTTCTACCCCATAGCCCTTACTTCTACAAAGAACCTGGAGATTGAGGATGAGGTATAGCAGCTAGGTGACTCAGTGGATATAGCACTGGACCTGAAGTCAAGAAGATTTTATCTCAAATCCAGCTTCTCACACTTACTAGGAATATGACGCTGAGCAAATCATTTAACCTTTCTATACCTATTTCCCCTATTATAAGAGGGGGCCAAAGGTAGCACCTACTTTCTAGTTAGTATTTGTAAAACACTTTGCACAGTATCTGGCACATAGTAGGTACTATGTAAATGCTTATTTACTTATTATCATTTTAGTTATCTGAAGCCATACAAATGACTTTGCCCACTCATAGGATCATGGCGTTAGAGGTAGAAGGGACATTAGAGACCAATAACTCCTACTGTCTCATTTTACAGTAGAGGAAACTGAGGCCCAGAAAGGTCACATATGTGACTTACACACAGGTTGTTCTTCGATAGTGAGAGGAACTTCAACTTGGGCACCTTAGTTCTTCTCTCTACAAGGGCAGAATGTGATTCTCACTCTAATTTAGCAGCTGACCTTTCAGAGTTGTATGTGAAACATCCATCCCCTGAGGTCTATGTGGGGCTGAGTCCCTCTGTACTTAACTAGGCAGGTCCTCAAAAAACAGACCTCCAGAAAACCAGATCCCTGATCCTATTTTAGAAACCTCCAACTCAGTGATGTTTTGTAGAATTTGAACTCTTTGGGGATCACCTTCAAGAACCCAGGGCACATCAGAAACCAAGAAGAGGAGCAATAAGGAAATTGCCAATCAGGTCTGTGCACAGGGGAAGAGTTTATGACCAAACAAGGAAGAGGGATGATCACAGAGCGTAAATTCAATCATATAAAATTTTAAAAATTAGTACAAACGAAACCAAAACAGCTACAATTAGAAGGAAGTAGGTAACTGGGGAAGGGAGTGGGTGGGAAATGTTTGCAGCAAATTTTTTTGATTTTTTTTTCATTATTTTATTTGTTTTCAGTGTTCTACAGACACTTGCATATAACTTAGATTTTTTCCCCTGTCTCCCCTTTCCCTCCCTGAGATGGCATACAATTTTATGTAGGTTCTACACATACATTCCTATTAAATACATTTTCATCTTAGTCATTTTGCATAGAAGAATTAAAATGAATGGGAGAAATCATAAAACAAAGCAAAACATAATACAAAAGAAAATGATCTGCTGGATTCTGTGATTGAAATCCATAGTTTTTTCTCTGGATGTGGAAGGCATTCTGCCTTAAGAGAACACTGAGAATTTTTTAAGTCTTTGCATTGTAATGAAGTACTAAGTCTACCAGAAAAATTCCTCACACACTGTGGTCATTGCTGTGTATAAAGTTCTCCTGGTTCTGCTCCTTTCACTCAGCATCAGATCATATAAGTCTTTTCAGGCCTCTCTGAAGTCTTCATGTTCATCATTTCTTATAGCACAATAGTATTCCATTCCATTCATATACCACAATTAATTTGGCCATTCCCCAATTGATGGTAATCCCCTTGATTTTCACTTTTTGGCAACCACAAAGAGTACTGCTATAAATATTTTTGTACATGTGGGACTCTTTCTCATTTTTATGATCTCTTTGGAATACAGTCCCAGAAGCGATATTACTGGGTCATTTTTGTAGCCTTTTGGACATAGTTCCAAATTGCTCTCCAGAATGGCTGGATCAGCTCACAGCTTCACCAACAATGAATTAGAGTTCCAACTGTCCCACATCTTCTCCAACATTTAAATTCCATCACAGGAAGAGGCACAAAAATATATTACAGTAGAAGGAAAGAGGGGAGGGATATGAGTATTGTTTGAGAAGTACTCTCATTTGATTGGATTCAAGGAGGGTACAACAAACTCAGTTAAGTACAGAAATACAACTAGCTCTATAGGCAATAGGAGGGGAAAGGGTAAAGAAAAGGGAGGGAAACCTAAAAGGGAAGGAAGAAGTGGTAAAGGAAAAGGGGATTAAAAGGGAAGGGGGTGAAATAATGGGAAGGAAGACTGAGGGAGGCGGTGGTCAAAAATTAAAACTCTATTGTAGAAGGGAAGGGAGAACTTAAAACAAGCATAAACAAGGGGGAAAAGGATAGAGGGAAAGACACAGATAGTAATCAAAATGGTGAATGTGAGTGGAATGAACTCTTCCATAAAACACAGACAGATAGCAGAATGAATTGAAAACCATAATCTAACAATATGTTGTTTGCAAAAAACACATTTGGAAAGGGGAGATACACATAGGGTAAAGGTAAAAGGTTGGAGCAGAATTTATTGTGCTTCAGCTGATGTAAAAAAAAAAAAGCAGGGATAGCAATCCTAATCTCACACAAAATAAAAATAGAAATACATCAACTCAAAAGAGATAAAGAAGGAAATTTTATCCTGCTAAAAGGCACCATAGACAATGAAGCAATTTTGTTACTAAACATATATGTTCCAAGTGGCATAGCATCTAAATTCTTAAGGGAGAAGTTAATGGAGTTACAGGAAAAAATAGACAGCAAAACTATACTAGCGGGGTACCTCAACCTCCCCCTCTCTAAACTTGATAAATCTAACCTCAAAGTAAACAAGAAAGAAGTTAAGGAGGTGAATAGAACTCTGGATAAGGTAGATATGATAGTTCTGGGTCCCTGGGTAGATAGACATGTGGCTGACTCACCTTGAGACTTCACATATTGTCCAGGGGTACAGACTTGGTGAGGCACACATAGCTCACAGTCATCGTTGTTCATGTCAGCACAGAAATATCCTGGAGAACAACCACAAACTGTGTTGGATGTAGATGAACATTCCTGTCTGGTCACAAAGCCAAGATCTGTAAGAAAGAAGAAAAGCCCCTGTTGGGAAAGGTCCAGGGAGGGAGCACCTGAGGTAGCCCATCCAGCTGTGGGTTCAGATGCTGCCCCAGATTCTTTGTGGCTGAGGGATGCTGGTCAGGTCACTCTAAGACTCTCTAACTCTATGATCTGCAGACAAGGCACCCTCGTGACTGGATGGAAGGAGTATTCTTCCCTGGACAAGCAAAATGACAGGCCTTATGCCTCCACCATCAATTTCTAAAAAGAAAAAGAAGAAAGTAGAAAGTACTGTGCTGAGGATGAGCTACAAGGGCAGAGAGGGAACCATTCCTGTCCTCAAGGAGCCAACATTCTACCTGTGTTGCCGCACACATCAGTTTTCATTAGCGCAGATGGACTGTATTTTGTCTTTCTGTGTATCCCCAGCACTGAATACAGGGCCTGTCACATAGAAGGCCCTTAATAAATTATTGTTTTCTTCTCTCTTTCCTTCCTTCTTTCTTTTCTTCCTTCTTTCTTTCTTTTCTTCCTTCTCAGCCTTTAGTCTAGTTCTTGACATACAATAGATCCTTAATAAATGCTTGTTGACGGATACTTTCTTGGCCTTAATTTCCTCTGCAGAAGGTAGCAGCTGATCTAGATCATAGAATGTAGGACTAGAAAGAGTTCTGGGTACCAATAAGTCCAACCTCTTCCTTTTATAGTTGAGGACACCGAAATCCAGGGAAGTGACTTGCCCAGAGTCACAACAGCAGAAAAAACAGGTAAGAGAAGCTCCAAGTGCCCACTCAGTTTATAAAACCCATGATACTATGAATCTGACTTTCTTGGGGAAGTAGAGTCAAGGGATGCCTGGCTGAGTTGGTATGCTGTAAGGACAGGAAAGGCATGGTGTGGAGAGCTGGGCTTAGGAGATACATTCCCCAGCCAGACCTGTCTTTAAGTTGCATACAGCTGAGCTCTGAACCTAGAAGTGGGAATAATGACTGGTTCTCCAAGGCCATCCTCAAGGTTTGGGGAAGCTGCTATACCTGGTCTAACAAAGTCAGCAGAAACAGAGTTGGCAGGTGGGAGGGAGCAGAGAAAATGTTCTTGGGACCTCCATTGTCATGATAAGGGACATTATGGCAGGCTTTGCCCTTCCCATTCCTTGATAATCTTCCCTAGGCAAGAGGGGAACCCTGACAGAGACAGGTGCTTTCCTGGGAGATGCAAGAGAGACTGAAGACAGTCCCAGGCATCTCCACTTCAAGCCCCAGCCCAACCCCAACTAGGTGAGGACTCTAGGGGGAGTCTGATTTCCTCTGCAAAGTCTGAACCCATAAGGACCTTCAGAGGCTGAGAGGTAACAGAAGGGGGTCAGGAGAATCCCTTTAGAGGTGAAATAAATTGTATTACAAGGCTGAAGAAGGAAGGAAGTGCTGTGGTTAGCTATAGGGATGTGTAAGTTGAGGAAATTGGAGCCAGTCATTTACCTTTCTGTGAGCAGCAGGCTCACACCTCCTCTACAGACTCAAAATTTTGAATTGGATGCACAGAACGTGTTTGCCTGGCTATGCTAAACCACCACTAGGTTGTGCCTTATCCCTGAGTTCATCACAAACTCAGGCAGGTCTAACAACACCTCCAGGGGGGTTAAGTTTGTTACCTACACCCATTGTACAGATACAGCTACTGAGGACCAGTTTAGGAAAAGGAATTTATTGAGGTCCCAGCATCATTAAGAGGTGGCAAGAAGAAAGGAGAATGTGTAAAGAAACAATGATTTAGTGCCACCCCACCATGTGCCAGGCACTGTACTAAGTGACTTACAAATACAATTTGTTTGATTTCCACAACAACTCTGAGAGTTAGATGTTATTATTGTCTTCATTTTACACTGGAGGTAACTGAGGCAGACTGAGGGTAAGTGATAGCCAAGGTCACAAAGTCGGAAGTGTCTGAGGTCACACTTGAACTCAGGTCTTCCTGACTCCAGACCTAACACTCTATCCACTGGACCACTTGGCTATCAAAGCCTGAGTCTCCTACCCAAATGCATAGAGAATTGACTTAGAGCTGGAAGGCAGCTGATTTGTCATCACATCTAATCCTCTCACTCTAAAGATAAGCAAATGGAAGCCCAGAACAGTTAGTTACCTTTCCAGATTTCCTTGATGCTGGTGCCTTCCTCTGATATTGTCTCCACTTTATCCTGGCTCCATCATGTTTGTACAGAATCCTTCTCCTTTCAGGTCTACTGGATTTTGTGTTTTCTATCAGTGTGCACACATTCATGTGCCGATTTTGAGTGGAATCATCTTTGCAGAAGTTTTTGTACATTTTGTTAATTTTTTTGTGTGTTTGACTGCATAGTGATATTCCCCACCTGCCACAGTAATCAGGCCAGGGTTGGGTAAGCAGACAATGTTTAGGGCACATTTTCTAGCCTCCTTCCTCAGACCAGGAGGTGAGCAGCGTGATCCTTAAAAGGCTGCTCAGACACCGAGGGGGCTGCTGAGTCCCACTGCTGCTTCCACTGAGGAACAACCCAATGGCTGCCTGTGTGCAGGGTTGTGACTACAGCTCCCAGTGTATTTGAACCTGCTGCTTCATCACTTGCCTATCGCCACAGGACTTTGAGGCATAATAGTGAAATGGTATGGGTGATGTCTTTTGATTAATGCGTAAATTGGATTTAAGTGAGGCAGAGTTGCATGAAGTCATCAGCCTCACTGTCTCCTCCACAGTCATCATAGTCTAGTGGCAGGATAGAGTCAGGATGACTGGCGATATCTCAGGATGCAGTGGATGACCTTGGTGTCTTTGGTGTCTAACCAAGCTCTAAGTGCTTCACGTCACCTGCTTTATCTGCCCTCATGGACGTTGGAACAAATTGTTCTCATCTGCCCATTCCACCAGACGAAGTCTTCGCATGCTTGGGGTAGACACCACCCCTAACCCACCAAATCCAGTTAATCCAGTAGACCTGAAAGAAGATCTGCTCTTGTTGCAAGAGAACGCAACAGGAACCATATCCAAATAGCAGCACTGAGTAAGTCAAGGTTGGCAAATGAAGGCCAGCTTACTGAAGCTGGAACTGGGTATACCTTTTACTGGAGTGGTTGCAGTGAAGGGGAACCCCACGAAGCTGGAGTGGGTTTTGCAATCAATACCAATCTAATCAGCAAGCTGGTATCCCTGCCAAAAGGAGTGAATGACAGGCTCATGATGATGCAATTAGCACTTGCAGGAAAATGTCATGCCACCATCATCAGTGCCTATGCTCCCACCATGACAAACCCTGATGGAGTCTAAGAAAAATTTTATTAAGACCTGGAGACCCTCAACATCAATGTGCCAAAAGAGGACAAGCTTAAAATTCTGGGTGACTTTAATGCTAGAGTAGGCACAAACTACCAGACTTAGAAGGGAGTCCTAGGGAGGAATGAAGTTGGAAACAGCAAAGGCAATGGTCATTTAGTGCTGAATACTAGTGTATCACATGAGCAAAATGTATGTTTTCCGAAAAGACTATTTTATGGAGAACTTGCATTTGGCAGGAGATCACATGCTGGCCAGAAGAAACAATACAAGACCTCTCAAACCTCTTTCAAGAACTTTGGATTTGACTGTGCAACATGGGAGACACTGGCAAAGGACCACTCAGCATGTTGTGCCCACATAAGAAAAGGTGTGGTGCTCTTTGAGCAAAGCAGAATTGAGATGGCACAAAGTAAATGCAGGATACACAAATTTGGGATATTCATCCCAAATATTCACATGGACTATCTGTGCCCAATGTGTGGTAGAGCATTCCACGCTCGTATTGGTCTGATCAGCCACGGTCAGACACACTGAAATTTTACTTTGCAATCAATGGTGATTTCATTTTGGTCTTCTTCAAAGATGAAGGACAACAACCAACCAACCAACAGAATCCCTCAGTATCCTTGGCATTTTAAGTCCTCTGTTCTGAGGTCCCTTTCAGCTTGGATAGTCTGTGTTCTAGCATTGTGTGAGAGAGTGTGAATAAGCTATCCTGTGTTTCCCATGTTCTAAAACCTTAGGAACTAGTTCAAGCCCCTCATATTATAGATATATAAAGTGAGGTCCAAAGAATGGACATGGCTTGTCCAAGGTCACACAAGAAAAAGCCTGGAATGGAACCCAGGTCTCCCAACTGCCAGCACAGAATGCTTACTATCTCTTTTCCTAACCTGATCCAGGTCCTCCTTTCAAAGTTGTCAACTTCCCCCCTTCACCATTTTGTCTGGGTAGGTTCAAGACTGATGACTTTCTCTGGGCCCAGGCAGGGAACTAAATGACTCAGGACAGAGCCCAGGAGAGGGAGGGCTGTGGGTGAGATCAAGAATCCTAGGTAACTTTAAGATATCTGAAGAGATTCTTACCAGATTTACAGACTTTACACTGGAGACACTCCTTCAGGCCACTGTGGTGTGCAGTGTAGGTCCCAGGATCACATGGCACACACATGGTGCCTGTCATTATACTGCATGTCCCATTAACTCTGTAACCTAAAGGTGTCAAAGAGTAGGCATTAAGAGCAAGGCACAGGGGGTAGAACCAAAGTGGTGGAGTAGAAGGACAGACCTGTAGAAGCCCTTCCCTCCCAGTCCATAAAATACCTGTAAAAATGACTCTAAACAAATTCTACAACAGCAGAAGTCATAAAACAACAGAGTGAAAGAGATTTGCAGCCCAAGATAGCCTGGAAGGCCAACAGGGAAGGTCTATTGCACCAGGCACTGAGCAGAGTGTAGTCTACCCAGCACAACATGGGCATGGAAAGGACAGGACTAGAGTAGGCCTCAGGCGGCAGAATCCTCAGCAGCAGCTGGGGTTCCCAGATTCCTCAATCCAAAAATGCCAAAGACAGCTTTAAAGGTCAGCAAGAAAGTTTTCTCACCTGGGTGAGAAGGGAACAAGGTCTGCCCCCAGCTCCAGGTGGCAGCAGTATCCATTGTTGGAACACTCTGCCTAAAAACCTTGGGGGAATTGAGTGGCTGATCTGGGGCTCAGTCCTGAGTGGTGGTCCTGAGCATGTAAGGGCAGCAAAATGGTGCAGTGCATGGAGTGCCAGCCCTGGAATTCAAATCCAGTCTCAGACACTTCTTAGCTGAGTGATTCTAGCCAAGTCACACAACCCTGTTGGCCTTAGTTTCCTCATCTGTAATTTGAGCTGGAGAAGGACATGGCATATTACTCCAGTATTTTTGCCAAGAAAACCCCAATTATGGTCATAAAGAGTAAGATTTGACTGAAAAACAACAATAAGGATGTATACAAGGACAAGAAGAGATCTTGCTACATCCAGCTTGGGGGGAGGGTGAGGATGAGGTAGATGGATGGGAGAAGGGCAATGGGGGAGACTAATCAGATGGAAAATATGAAGTCCTTCCTAGTGGAGGAGCACTGGCTGGTGGAGCTGGTGGAGGCTCTGGAGAGGGAATTCTACTTGCATATCCTGGGCAGAAAAGCTTGTGGTTGATTCCAGACCAGAGTGCAGGCCAGGAGAGGAGTAAACTCTTCTCCCTTGTTTGTGCCACAGTTAAAGGAACTGAGAACTTACAGGTTCCTAGAGTATACCCTCCACTTGACAACAGGCTCAAAGTTCAAGTAACTGGCAGGAAAAATGCCCAAAAAAAGAGGAAAAAATAAGTCGTAGAAGCTTATTTTCTTGGAATAAGGAAGAACAATGGATACCATCAAAGGAAGACATAAAAGTCAAGGCTTCTGCATCCAAAATCTCCAAAGTAAATATGCAATGGTCTCAGCCCATGGAAGAGCTCAAAACGGATTTTGAAAATCAAGTAAGAAAGGTGGAGGAAAAATTGGGAAGAGAAATGAGAGTGATGCAAGAAAATCATGAAAAGTAAGTCAACAGCTTGCTAAAGGAGACCCCCCAAAAATGCTGAAGAAAATAACACCTTTAAAAATAGACTAACTCACATGGCAAAAGAGGTCCAAAAAGCCAATGAGGAGAAGAATACTTTAAAAAGCAGAACTAGTCAAATGGGAAGGAAATTCAAAAGCTCACTGAAGAAAATAATTCTTTAAAAATTAGAATAGAACAGGTGGAAGCTAATGACTTTATGAGAAACCAAGAAATTACAAAACAAAACCAAAAGAGTGAAAAAATAGAAGAGAATGTGAAATACGTCATTGGAAAAACAACTGACATGGAAAATAGATCCAGGAGAGACAATTTAAAAATTATGGGACTGCCTAAAAGTCATCATCAAATAAGAGCCTAGACTTCATCTTTAATGAAATTGTCAAGGAAAACTGTCCTGATATTCTAGAACCAGAGGGTAAAATAAATATTAAAAGAATCCACCTATCACCTCTTGAAAAAGATTCAAAAAAGAAAACGGGTAGGAATATTGCAGTCAAATTCTAGAGCTCCCAGATCAAGGAGAAAATATTGGAAGCAACCAGAAAGAAACAATTCAAGTATTGTGGAAATACAATCAAGACAACACAACATTTAGAAGCTTCCACATTATGAGATCATGGAGCTTGGAATATGATATTCCAAACGTCAAAGGAGCTAGGATTAAAACCAAGAATCACATACCCAGCAAAACTGAGTATAATCCTTCAGGGGAAAAAATGAATATTCAGTGAAATAGAGGACTTTCAAGCATTCGTGCTGAAAAGACCAGAGCTGAATAGAAAATCTGACTTTCAAATACAAGAATCAAGAAAAGCATGAAAAGACAAACAAGAAAGAGAAGTCATAAGAGATTTACAAAGTTGAACTGTTTACATTCCTTAAAGGAAAGATAATATTTCTAACTCTTGAGAGTTTTGTCAGTATTAAGGTAGTTATTACTTTATATACGTATTATATTATTATATGTAGACATATGATAGGGATATTATATATGTATACAGAGGGCACAGGGTGAGTTGAATATGAAGGGATAATATCTAAAAAAATAAAATTCCTCATAAGAGAGAGGAATATATTGAGAGAAGGAGAAAGGGAGAAATAGAATGGGGTAAATTATCTCCTCAATCAAAGAGGCAAGAAAAAGCTTTTACCATGGAGAAGAGGGGGGAGGTGAGAGGGAAGGTATAAACCCTATTCTCATTGAATTTGGTGTAAAGAGGGAATAACATGTACACACAATTGGGCATGAAAATCTATCTTAACCTACAGAAAAGTAGGGGAGAAGGAGGGAGGGTTAGAAGGGCAGGCAAATGGGAGGAGGGGGTAATTAGAAGTAAACAGTTTTGAGGAGGGACATGGTCAAAAGAGAGAACAGAATAAATGAGGGGCAGGATAGGATGGAAGGAAACAATTAGTCTTTCACAACATGAGTATTATGGGAGTGTTTTGCATGACTACATTTATAAACCCTATATCAAATTGCTTACCTTCTCAATGGTGGTCAGTGGAGAGGGAGGAAGGAAAGAAGTTGGAACTCAAAGTTTTAAAAATCAAAGTTAAGCTCTGAGATTCTATGGTTCTGAAATTTGAAATGATAAATGAATAAAGGAAGAGAACTTGGAACAGGCAGGCGCTTATCAGAGGAAGGGAGTGATCTGTTCTGGAGAAAATCTTTCTGACTTACCTGCATGGCAAGGGTAGCAGCACACTCCATCCACATTGTACTGTCCCACCTTACACTGCACTGCTTCCTTGAAGTGGATGAACTGAGTTGCAATTATTCTGATTATCTTGGGAAAAGATAGAAGGAAGCAATGAGGGTGAGGGAGAAAGCACGGTTCAAGGTGTCAGGAAAACTAGACTCTAATCTTGATCTTGTCACTCACTATCTAAATAACATTGGGCTAGCAACTATTCCTCTTGGTGCCTCAGTTTCCCCATCTATAGAATGAGGGCATTGAGAAACAGCAGGATATACTGGAGAAAATCCATGATGGGGAGCCAGAAGATTTGAGTTAGAATCCAGTCTCAGGCACTTATTTACTGTGCTTCCCTGGGCAAGTCATTTAACCTTTCTTAGTAAGTTTTCTCATCTGTAAAATGAGGAGATTGGATTTGGGGCATCAAGGGTAACTTCCAGCTCTGGACCTGAGATCCTGTGATTTAATTTCCAAGAGGAGGCTGACCAGTCTGTAACTTTAAAAAGCAGCAACCTGGGAAGGTTGGGGAGGGGGAAGAAGCAGGAGGGTTAGGAAGTAATTTTAATCATGATTAATTTGCACTTAATGTAACACTTTAAAGGTTTCCAAGGAACTTTATACACTTTTTATTTGAGTCTAACAACAACTCTGTGAAGGAAGTGCTATTATTATACCTATTGTACAATTAGGGAAACCAAGGCTGGAATGTTAACCTAGTAAATGTGTGAGGCAGGATTCACATTCAGGTCCTCCTGACTCCACCCACTCTGTCCCACTCCAAGTTATGGTGTTGAATTGTCTCCCACAGGCTTGATCAGAAGCCATGGAGAGGGTACAAGGGAGGGACAATGGTTGCCAGGACACTCTGAAGGGGAATTACTGTCTCCTTTGACCTGGCTGCTGATGGAATGTGCTCTGCATAAAAAAAAAATACAATAAAATAATAAGTGAGAGGTAGGGAAAGGATAGGCCTAGGGGCAGTAATAAAGATGGAATGCAATGAAGTTATTAGAGGCACAGTGCTAGGCACAAACTAGGCAATTAGTAAATGCTTGTTTTCTTCTTTCTTTTATATATTTAAAAATTTGGTTTTTCATAGTCCTCATTGAACTGCTGAAGGAATACCTGCTCCCTGGACTATTGTCTGGCCACTCCCATCAGGATTCTCCCTGGGTTGATCTATCTCCCCTATGAAGACCATACCCTGGGACCCCAGACTGTTGGGAGACACCTGGGTTCTTCCCCCAGTACTCTTTTGTTTTTAACTTTAACTTTTGAGTAAGGGAAGGCTGTGCAGGTCACCAGCCTCACTTCTCCAGAGCCATCTGAATCCAGTGACCAGATATTCATCAGGATGACTGGAGATGACCCAGGATGAGGCAGTTGGGGTTAAGTGACTTGCCCAAGGTCACAGCTCACAGTGGTGCAGTGGATAGAGCACTAGTGCAGGAGTCAGGAGGACTTGAGTTCAAATCTCATCTCAGACACTTGACCTTGGTCAGGCAGCTAGAAGGTTGTCTTCCACTCAGCCTGACTGGTCTCAGGTTTTTGGTCCAGTGGCTATGTTTGAGACCCTGGACCTGGGCACACCCTCCAAAGCATAAACAAGGATGGATGCCCTATTGGGAAGTGTTTGCCCAACTCTCAATTCCCTCAGCACTAGAGAATTAGGAAAAAATCAGTTACTTTTTTTCTCTTGTTTTTTTTTTCAAGGATTCCCCCCAAATCCTTCTTTATGGAGGAAGGGACTTCCAGTCCCACGCCTGTAATGATCAATCATCTTCAATCCCCAAAAATTCACCTTTGGGTTGTCTTTTGCAAAACTGGAAAAAGTTTAGCTCCCTAAAGAACTTAAAAAGAAAAATGTGGTGTTCTTCTGCAACATAGTTTGACCTCAGTATCACCTGGAGGACCACAAAGTATGGCCCATTTTGGGGACCTTACAACGTAATATTCTTGTACAGTTATATTGTCGCCAAAAAGGAAAATGGATAGAAATACCTTACAAAATGGCCATTGTCAAGCTCTCTGGGAACTCCATTCTCAGAAAAGACTCTAAGATACTTATAGCCAGAGACGCCCCACAAAAGGGCAATGGGGGTGATTTGGACATTTGGGTCTTGGCCTCACTTCCTTCCCTATCTCCTTTCCCACTATCCTAATTCCTATCCTCACCCCAGTCTTCCCCAGGCCCTCCTGCCACTCCCTTACCTTCCCAAAACCTAACCTTCCCCTCCTTGCCACCTCTTTTTTCTCTTGATTTCCCTTCCCTTTTCCTCTACTCCAATCCCCCTCCATTCCTGCTTCATTTACCTTCCATGTATCCTACCTTGTATCTCCTCCCATGGCCCCTCCCCCTTTGGCAACCCCTACTCAGGTCCCAGTCACAGTTCTTGAGGAGGTGCCTCCCTCTGCAGTCCCTCTCCCTGAGACGACAACCACTCAAGGCTCAGGCCCCACCCCTATGGCAGTCTAACCCCTTCACCTCCTCAGGTACCAGCTGATCTTTCCCCCTGTCAGTCAGATATCCTGGCCTTGCAGCTTAATCCAGTTCAGTCAGCATTCCCCAGCCCTCTCTCACAACAAATGAGACTTTCTGACTCCCTAAACTAGCCATGGCCCCACAGTGCCTTCAAGCCTTTTTCCACTGGGGGAAGTGCCTGCCTCCCCTAGTGGGACTATTAGAATGCATGTTCCATTCTCTATCTCAGGTGAAAGAGAAACTGGGGAGACAGTAGGAAGACCTCACTAAGGTCACTGAGGTTTAAGAGACATATTCCTACAATTTGAACTTTCTTGGAAGGATCTGCATATTCTTTTCTCTGCCTGCTGTACCATTGAGGAGAAGAGGACTATATGGGAACATGCCCAAAAGTTTGGGGATCATTTGGCTAGTGATGATCCTACCAAATACCCCCCAGGAGCAACTGCTGTTCCAGTAGTGACCCAGGATGAAATTACCAAAAGAGAGAGGACAGAGGAAAGAGAGACCATATGGTAATTTGACTGTTAGGCCTAAAAACTGCATTTTAAAAACAAGTAAATTTTCAAAAAGTTAGGGAAATCACTCAGGGAGAAAAGGAAAACCCTGCTGTTTTTCAAGACCAGCTGGTAAATGCTATTAAAAAGCATACAAATTTGGATCCTGACTCCATAGAAGGGGCAGCAATCTTTAGCAAGTATTTTATTAATCAATCTGCCCCAAATATTAGGGGGAAGCTGCAGAAACTGGCAATGGGACCCCAAACCTCTCAGGCCCAATTACTGTAGATGGCCTTTGGAGTCTTTAACAACAGAGATTTAGTCAAAGCAAAGGAAAAAGAACTCAGAGACAGGTCAGAGACAGAGAACATGCTCAATTCTTGGCTGTTGCCATGGCCGGGAAAAAGACCCAGGGAGCACCCCTCCAAGGTGCCCCCTTGGAGCAAGCTTGGCTACTTGGACAGTGGGGAAACCTGCTTTTGATGCCACAAGGAAGGTCACTGGTCCAAGGAGTGCCCCTCCAGGGCACACACCCCCCCCCCCCCCCCAGAGGGAACGGGTGCCTATGGAACTGCTCCCATGCGACCAGAAGGGACATTGGAGGAAGGATTGTCCCCAGAGTTGGAGAAGTGGTGGACCTGCCCCCCAGTACCCTGTCCTCTAGTCCTCTCAAGACTCCGAAAAATGGAGAAGCCTGGGGCTTGGCACTTTCTCCACCTCTCCAAGCCTGGCACAAAAATCAAGCCTGAAAGTAAGGTTGCCCACTTTAATTTGACTAAATCCTCTGTTTTAATTAATTACTCTGACCCTATCTTGACCCCTGAGGTCATAGACGTTGAAGGGGAAACTAACGAATGTCTCCAGACATAACCCCTCCCCAAACTGTTTGAGATCTGTTGTTTAAAGGCTTGTTTCTTAAGCCCTCCGTTAGCCCTGCCCCCTTGCTGGAAAGGGACTTGATGAGGAAATTGGGGAACCAATTTTCTCTAGTTACACATCCCATCTCTCTTTTCCCTCTGTCACTAGATCTCCCCATATTCACTCAAAAGTGTGGGAGAGAGTCAAGTTAATTGTTTGGGATCTGGAAATTCCAGTGTGAGCTACTTCTGCCTCCACAGTCATTGTTAGCCTCCCAGACCCTAAAGTGTTCCCCCATCTCAGCCAGTATCTGATTACGACTGAGGCCTGGGAAGGACTAACACCTTTAATTGAAAAATTCCTTAAGTACAAAATCCTTGTCCCTTGTTCATTTTCATGTAACACTGCAATCCTTCCTGGAAAATTTCTAATGGAGAATACTCACAATTTATTTTTGCCTTTGAGTGAACTCTTCCTGAGGAATCTTGCCCCAAGGGTTTCAGGATAACTCTGATTTATTTGGCCAGGCTTTGGTAAGGGATTTAAGGGACCTGAAACTAGCAGATAGTAGCTTAATTCAGTATATGCATGATATTCTTATTTGTAGCCCTACCCAGGCAGGTTCTTTGGCTGCTGCCACAGAAGCCCTTCCTTTCTTGGCCTATAGGGTCTCTCTGAACAAAGTCCAGATAGCATGCCAATCAGTGAAGTATCTAGGCGAAGAACTCACACCTTCTCTCTCCTTGACCTTTGAGAGAAAAAGGACAATCCTGTCTATCCCCGTTCCAGCCACTAAGAAACAAGTTCGAGTCTTTTTAGGCATAGATGGATTTTATAGACTCTGGATTCCTAATTTTGGTTTTATGGCTAAACCCCTTTAAGACTCTACTCAGGGTAGTGACTTAGACCAGGCGAACACTTTTGAGACTCTGAAAACTAATCTGACCACCACCCCATCACTAGGCCTACCCAATCTAGAAAAACCTTTCACTCTGTACATTGATGAAAGGAGAAGACAGGCTTTGGGAGTCTTAACCCATACCTCAGTACCTGACCCCAGGCCAGATGTTTTTATTCACTCAGAATATACTTTCCTTGTTCTTTATGCCCATGGAGCAATCTGGAAAGAAAGGGGATGCCTGACAGAAAAAAACTCTCCTATCAAATATGCCCTTCTTCAATCCCCTCCAGGGAAAATTTTTTTTTTCCATTTTTTAACTTCTCTCTTTCTCTTGTGAAACTTGTGAAATTCCTTTTGAATTGGCAATGATAGTGTTAAGTTAAGGCACAAATGGCACAGCTCCTTCTGGTTAAGTTTTCCTCCTAAAGATACCCCCTCTCAACTGGGAGCTTAATGTGCAACCATTTTGATTCTTAGGGCACCCAAACTTAGACCATAATAACTTCAGTGCCCCCAAATCATCTTCATGGGAATCCTGGCTTCTTTCTATACATGTCCCTGTTCTTATTCCTTTACTGGCTATAATCCCTTTGTGCCTGTTTGGAACTTGTTTACTTAACATCCTTGCCAGGTTTATCTCCTCCAGGGTCTGAGCCATAAACTTCCAGATGACTGCTCAGGCTATATACCAACCTCCAACTGAATCCAAGGTCTACAGCTCATTGGACCCAGCACCATTCAGGTTTGGAACTCCTTGAACAGGACTCAGAGAGGTAGGGACAGCTCTACCACCCTTGCCAGCAGGAAGCACTTACAGAAACTGAGACCTTCTCCCTTTGCCCCAAAAGAATTTGGGTCCCATCTGTTTTAGGGCAGAATGATGGGGTCCAGTCTCTCAGAACCTCCTTGAACTCCCCCTGAATCTTTCCACTTAACCTGGCTTTTCATACTCAAATCTGTTACTGTTAGCCTAGCCTGGCCCTCCATTGTCAGTTAGTTCTGAATGGCCCCACCTGCTTCCTACCCAAGCCCTCCATTGTCTGATACCTCCCAATTGCCTCCAGCTGTCTCCCATGGTGGATCACATCACTAGTTACCCCAGTCTAATCAAGACCACCTTTAGATCTTTCCCACAGACTTTCTGTATATAGGTTCCATCTCACCTCCATTAGAGTGCTCCAGATTCAATCCAGCTCAGACTCTGAGTAGCTGAGATTCTATCTGACCCACTTGTGAATACAAGCACTGCAAATCCTTAGGCTTCTTAAGAGTCAACCCAGTATGGTGAATCTTTAATAAGCTTTGTTTATCTTTGGCTCTAAGAAGGTTTGTATAGAATTCATTTGAGCAGGACCTGGCGTGTAGGTATTTTGGGGTCCCCAGCACCCCTCATACCCCAACACTACCACAGTTTCTAACTCTCCTTGGATGTTTCTAATTTCCTACACTGCCCCTCTATGTCTTCTCCCCTTCCCCATTACTAAATTCAAGAGGATGGAACCTGGACATTGGATTCCTTTTGTATCCAGTCTAGGGGCATGGAGAAGGTGGGAGGGGACTGGAGGGGAAGGAATGAAGGAAGGGGGCATGAGTTGTCTGGAAATTAGGAAGAGGGGGATGTAAGGGAAAGTCTGGGTGAGGGGATGAGGAGGAGAGATCTGGGAAGAGAATCAGAATGGGACTTAGGGAGGAAAATGCAGAGGTGATGGGGTACAAGCCCAAGCCGAGACCTTTGTCCCTTGGACCAGGAGGGTTTTGGTCTTAAGGTTCCCAGAAAACCTGACCTTGGGGCTCCTGGGATTCCCTTTCCTTGATTTAGCATCCTTTTCTTATTTCCTAGTAGCAAGAACAGTACTCTACAGCTGTTCCTAAAACTTTGACTTCCAACTTCTCTTCATTTCTCCCTCCCCACCCATTCCCTTTGGGAAGACAAGCAATTCCATATAGGCCATATCTGTGTAGTTTTATAAATGACTTCCATAATAGTCGTGTTGTGTAAGACTAACTATATTTGCCTCCATCCTAACCTGTCCCCCATTGCTTCTATTCTCTCTTTTGATCCTGTCTCTCCCCAAGAGTGTTGACTTCAGATTGCTCCCTTCTCCCACTGCCCTCCCTTCCATCATCCCCCCCACCCTGTTTGTGCCCTTCTCCCCCACTTTCCTGTATTGTAAGATAGGTTTTCATACCAAAATGAGTGTGCATTTCATTCCTTCCTTTAGTGGAATGTGATGAGAGTAAGCTTCATGTTTTTCTCTCTCCTCCCCTCTTTTTCCCTCCACTGAAAAGTTTTACTTGCCTCTTTTATGAGAGATAATTTGCCCCATTCCATTTTTCCCTTTCTCCTCCCAATATATTTCTCTCTCACCACTTGATTTCTTTTTTTTAAGGTATGATCCCATCCTATTCAATTCACTCTGTGTTCTGTGTGTGTGTGTGTGTGTGTGTGTGTGTGTGTGTGTATGTAATCCTACCAACTACCCAAATACTGAAAAGTTTCACAGGTTACAAATATTGTCTTTCCATGTAGGAATGTAAACAATTCAACTTTTATAAGTCCCTTATGACTTCTCTTTGCTGTTTACGTTTTCATGCTTCTCTTCATTCTTGTGTTTGAAAATCAAATTTTCTTTTCAGCTCTAGTCTTTTCATCAGGAATGCTTGAAAGTCCTCTATTTCATTGAAAGACAATTTTTTCCCCTGAAGTATTATACTCAGTTTTGCTGGATAGGTGATTCTTGGTTTTAGTCCTAGTTCCTTTGACTTCTGGAATATCATATTCCATACCCTTCAATCCCTTAACGTAGAAGCTGCTAGATCTTGTGTTATCCTGATTGTATTTCCACAATATTTGAATTGTTTCTTTCTAGCTGCTTGCAATATTTTCTCCTTGACCAGGGAACTCTGGAATTTGGCTACAATGTTCCTAGGAGTTTCTCTTTTTGGATCTCTTTCAAGCAGTGTTCTGTGGATTCCCTGAATACTTATTTTGCCCTCTGGTTCTAGAATCTCAGGGCAGTTTTCCTTGATAATTTCATGAAAGATGATGTCTAGGCTCTTTTTTTGATCATGGCTTTCAGGTAGTCCCATAATTTTTAAACTGTCTCTCCTGGATCTATTTTCCAGGTCAGTTGTTTTTCCAAAGAGATATTTCACATTATCTTCCATTTTTTCATTCTTTTGGTTTTGTTTTGTGATTTCTTGGTTTCTCATAAAGTCATTAGCCTCCATCTGTTCCATTCTAATTTTTTTTTTAAATTTATTTAACTTTTAATATTCATTTTAACAAAATTTTGGGTTCCAAATTTTCTCCCCTTTTGTCCCCTCCCCCCACCCCAAAACACCAAGCATTCTAATTGCCCCTATCACCAATCTGCTCTCTCTTCTATCATCCCTCTCTGCCCTTGTCTCCATCTTCTCTTTTGTCCTGTAGGGCCAGATAACTTTCTATACCCCTTTACCTGTATTTCTTATTTCCTAGTGGCAAGAACATTACTCGACAGTTGTTCCTAACACTTTGAGTTACAACTTCTTTACCTCCCTCCCTCCCCACCCCTTCCTGTTGGAAGACAAGCAATTCAATATAGGCCAAATCTGTGTAGTTTTATAAATGACTTCCATAATAGTCGTGTTGTGTAAGACTAACTATATTTGCCTCCATCCTAACCTGTCCCCCATTGCTTCTATTCTCTCTTTTGATCCTGTCTCTCCCCAAGAGTGTTGACTTCAGATTGCTCCCTTCTCCCACTGCCCTCCATTCCATCATCCTCCCCACCCTGCTTATCCCCTTATCCCCCACTTTCCTGTATTGTAAGATAGGTTTTCACACCAAAATGAGTGTGCATTTTATTCCTTCCTTTAGTGGAATGTGATGACAGTAAGCTTCATGTTTTTCTCTCACCTCCCCTCTTTATCCCTCCACTAATAAGTCTTTTGCTTGCCTCTTTTATGAGAGATAATTTGCCCCATTCCATTTCTCCCTTTCTCCTCCCAATATATTTCTCTCTCACTTCTTGATTTCATTTTTTAAGATATGATCCCATCCTCTTCAATTCACTCTGTGCACTCTGTCTCTATGTATGTGTGCGTGTGTGCATGTGTGTGTGTGTGTACTCCCACCCAGTACCCAGATACTGAAATGTTTCAAGAGTTACAAATATTGTCTTTCCATGTAGGAATGTAAACAGTTCAACTTTAGTAAGTCCCTTATGACTTCTCTTTGCTGTTCACCTTTTCATGGTTCTCTTCATTCTTGTGTTTGAAAGTCAAATTTTCTTTCCAGCTCTGGTCTTTTCATCAGGAAAATTTGAAAGTCCTCTATTTCATTGAAAGACCATTTTTTTCTCCTGAAGTATTATACTCAGTTTTGCTGGGTAGGTGATTCTTGGCTTCAGTCCTAGTTCCTTTGACTTCTGGAATATCCTATTCCATTCCCTTCTATCTCTCAATGTAGAGGGTGCCAGATCTTGTACTATCCTGATTGTATTTCCACAATACTTGAATTTTTTCTTTCTAGCTGCTTGCAATATTTTCTCTTTGACCTGGGAATTCTGGAATTTGGCCACAATGCTCCTAGGAGTTTCTCTTTTTGGATCTCTTTCATGCGATGTTCTGCGGATTCCTTGAATGTTTATTTTACCTTCTGGTTCTAGAATCTCAGGGCAGTTTTCCTTGATAATTTCATGGAAGATGATGTCTAGACTCTTCTTTTGATCATGGTTTTCAGGTAGTCCCAGAATTTTTACATTGTCTCTCCTGATTCTATTTTCCAGGTCAGTTGTTTTTCCAATAAGATATTTCACATTATCTTCCATTTTGCGAATCTGCACGGTATGTTCTGAGATATCTGTCTTTCTCATAAAGTCCTTAGCGTCCATCTGTACCATTCCAGTTTTGAAAGATCTATTTTCTTCAGTGAGCTTTTGAATCTCCTTTTCCATTTGGTTGATTCTGCTTTTGAAAGCATTCTTCTCCTCATTGGCCCCTTGCACCTCCCTTGCCAAGTGAGTTAGGCTAGTTCTCAAGGTGCCAATTTCTTCAAGATTTTTTTGGTTCTCCTTTAGCAGGGAGCTGATCTGCTTTTCATGCTTCTCCCTCATCCCTCTCATTTCTCTTCCCAGTCTTTCCTCCACCTCTCTAACTTGATTTTCAAAATTCCTCTTGAGCTCTTCCATGGCCCGAGCCCATTGGAACACAGAATCCTCCATTTCTGTGTCTTTGCCTGATGGCAAGCATTGTTCCTCCCCATCAGAAAGGAAGGGAGGAAGTGTTTTTTCTCCGAGAAAATACCCTTCAATAGTTTTACTTCTTTTCCCTTTTCTTGGCATTCTCGTCAACCAGTGACCTGACCTCTGAATGTTCTCCTCACACCCACCTCACCTCCTGGTCCTCCCAGCCAGCGTTTGGGGACTGAGATTCAAATGCTGCTTCCCGCCTTAGGGTTTTTGGCGGGGGCAGGGCTGCTATTCAGTGTGAGAATTAAGATCAGGTGGTCAGGGGCAGGGCTGCCTCTCTGGCTCAGTTCCCTCCGGGAGTTTATGCTTAAACCTTCCACAATGGATCCAGGCTCCCGCCCTTTTGGGGAGCCCCTGTCTGTAGCCGCCTCTCAGCTTCTATCTCCTGGGGGGGCCCGAGCCACGGGGGCACCCCTCTCCCCTCTCAACCCGCCAAAGAGACTCTCTCACCTACCCCTGTCAGTCCCCTGTTGGTGGGGGGGCTTGTAACGCCCCTGGAGATCCCGTCTCTGGAGCCTTCTCGGATCTGTACCTCTCGGAGCCGCGGCCGCCGCAGGTCCGGGCTGGGCACCGCGTCTGCAGCATGACGGACCTTTTGCGAGAGGTTTGCAGGTCCCTCTGTGGGTGGGGGGACCCGCGTGGCCGCTAGAGATCCCGTCCCCGTAGCCCTCTCGAATCTTTTCCTCATGGTGTCGTGGCCGCGGCAGGGCTGCTCTCTGCTCCCCATCCCGGCGCCCAGTCCACGGCGCGAAGGACCCCCCGAGAGATGTTTGCAGGTCTCTCCAGAACAGAAATCTCCGTCGCTCCAATATTCCGTAGTCTCTGGGTGCAGAATTCACCCTGGGTTGGTCCCCTCTGCCATTCTGTGGTTTGTGGGTTCGGAGCTATGTGTATGTGCGTCTTTCTACTTCGCCATCTTGGCTCCGCCCCCCCGGATGGGATCATATCTTAAAAAAATGAAATCAAGCAGTGAGAGAGAAATATATTGGGAGGAGAAAGGGAGAAATGGGATGGGGCAAATCATCTCTCATAAAAGAGGCAAGCAAAAGGCTTATTAGTGGAGGGATAAAGAGGGGAGGTGAGAGAAAAACATGAAGCTTACTGTCATCACATTCCACTAAAGGAAGGAATAAAATGCACACTCATTTTGGTATGAAAACCTATCTTACAATACAGGAAAGTGGGGGATAAGGGGATAAGCAGGGTGGGGGGGATGATGGAAGGGAGGGCATGGGGAGGAGGGTGCAATTTGAGGTCCACACTCATGGGAAGGGACAGGATCAAAAGAGAGAACAGAAGTAATGGGGGACAGGATAGGATGGAGGGAAATATAATTAGTTCTTACACAACACTACTATTACGGAAGTCATTTGCAAAACTACACAGATTCGGCCTATATTGAATTGCTTGCCTTCCAAAGGGAAGGGGTGGGGAGGGAGGGAGGAAGAGAAGTTGGAACTTAAAGTTTTAGGAACAACTGTCTAGTACTGTTCTTGCCGCTAGGAAATAAGAAATACAGGTAAAGGGGTATAGGATGGAGACAAGGGCAGAGAGGGATGATAGAAAAGAGGGCAGATTGGCACACAGGGGCAATTAGAAGGCTCAGTGTTTTGGGGTGGGGGAGGGGACATAAAGGGAGAAAATTTGGACCCCAAAATTTTGTGAAAATGAATGTTAAAAGTTAAATAAATAAAGGGGGGGGGGGGAAGAAAATAACACCTTTAAAAATAGGCTAATTCAATTAGCAAAAGAGGTTCAAAAAGCCAATGAGGAGAAGAATGCTTTTAAAAAGCAGAATTAGCCAAATGGTAAAGGAGATTCAAAGGCTCACTGAAGAAAATAATTCTTTAAAAATTAGAATGGAACAGATGGAAGCTAATGACTTTATGAGAAACCAAGAAATCACAAAGCAAAACCAAAAGAATGAAAAAATGGAAGATAATGTGAAATATCTCATTTGAAAAACAACTGACCTGGAAAATACATCCAGGAGAGACAATTTGAAAATTGTGGGACTACCTGAAAACCATGATCAAAAAAAGAGCCTAGACATCATCTTTCATGAAATTATCAAGGAAAACTGCCCTGATATTCTAGAACCAGAGGGCAAAATAATTATTGAAAGAATCCATTGATCACCTCCTGAAAGAGATCCAAAAAGAGAAACTCGTAGCAACATTGTAGCCAAATTCCAAAATTGCCAAGGAGTCAAGGAGAAAATATTGCAAGCAGCTAGAAAGAAACAATTTGAGTACTGTGGAAATTCAGTCAGGATAACACAAAATCCAGCAGCTTCTACATTAAGGGATTGAAGGGCATGGAATATGATATTCCAGAAGTCAAAGGAACTAGGATTAAAACCAAGAATCACCTATTTACCTATCCAGCAAAACTGAATATAATACTTCAGGGGGGGAAATGGTCTTTCAATGAAATTGAGGACTTTCAAGCATTCTTGATGAAAAGACCAGAGCTGGAAAGAAAATTTGTCTTTCAAACATAAGAATCAAGAAAAGCATGAAAAGGTAAACAGCAAAGAGAAATCATAAGGCACTTACTAAAGTGGAACTGTTTACATACCTACATGGAAAGACAATATTTGTAACTCTCGAAACTTTTCTCAGTATATGAATAGTTGGTGGGATTATACACACACACACACACACACAGAGACACATATGCAGAGAGAGAGAGATAGAGGCAGAGAGCACAGGGTGAGTTGAATAGAAAGGGGTCATATCTAAAAAATTAAAATTAAGGGGTGAGAGAGGAATATATTGGGAGGAGAAAAGGGAGAAACAGAATGGGGCAAATTATCTATCATAAAAGAGTCAAGAAAAAGCCTTTTCAGTGGAGGGGAAAAGGGGGCAGGTGAGAGGGTAAAAGTGAAGCTTACTCTCATCACATTTGGCTCAAGAAAGAAATAAAATGCACACTCAATTTAGTATGAAAACCTATCTCACAATATAGGAAAGCAGGGGAGAAGATGATAAGTGGGGGGGCGGAGATGATGGAAGGGAGGACAAATGGGAGGAGGGAGTAATTAGTAGAAAACATTCTTGGGGAGGGACAAGGTCAAAAGAGAAAATAGAAGAAATGGGGGGCAGGATAGGATGGAGGAAAATATAGTTAGTCTTACACAACATGACTATTATGGAAGTCATTTGCAAAACTACGCATATATAGCCTATATTGAATTGCTTGTCTTCTCAGTGGGGATGGGTGGGGAGGGAAGAAGGAAGAGAAGTTGGAACTCAAAGTTTCAGGAACAAGTGTTGAATATTATTCTTGTATACAACTGGGAAATAAGAAATACAGGTAATGGGGTATAGAAATTTATCTTGCCCTACAGGTCAAAAGAGAAGATAGGGATAAGGGAAGAGAGGGATGTCATAAGGGAGGGCAGATTGGTAGTAGGGGTAATCAGAATATTTGGTATTTTGGGATGGGGGAGGGGAGAGATGGGGAGAAAATTTGGAACTCAAAATTTTGTGGAAAAGAAGGAGTCTCCTAAAGCCTTCTGACTCTCAAGGGAAGATAAATCTCCCTCTACTCACAGCATTGCAGAATCTCAGGGAGACCAGGGACCCGAAATGCAGAGTGGTGCAGTGGAGACAGTTCTGACTCTCTTCTCTCTGGGCCTCAGTTTCCTTCTCTGAAAAATGAGAGATTGGACTAGAAAGTCTCTAAGGTCCCATCCTACTCAAAAATTTTTGGATCCCTGTTCAAATCCCACACCCTAGTCTTCTCTTCTCGAGGGTGAGCAGCCCCAATTCTGTCATCAACAATGAAGGAATAATGCTAAGGCAGACAATGGGCATACCAGACATTCAATCAATCAAAAAGCATTTATTATGCTTCTGGGTGCCAGGCACTATGCTAAGTGTTGGAGATACAAAGAATGACACAAAGAGTCCCCATTTTTAAGAAGTTCACAGTCTAGTAGGGGAGACAACAAATGTGTGTGTGTGTTTCTAGGAATTTCTAGGAAGAAAAGAAGCAGCTCTCTGGAGATGTTGGGAGAATGGAGGGAGGAAAAAAGTTTGAGATGAGGGAAATCTGGGATAACACAGAGTGGAATGGAGGAGGAGCATGACAGAGAGGTCAAGGTGTGGAGAAAGTATTTATTATTTATCATTTTAACTATATGGTTAATATTGTTGAATTTACACAGAGCATTGTCTAGCTCCAAAGGCTTACTGTAGAGCTTAGACTGTCCCCAGAGCTGCTTGAAGTGCAATGTTGGTAACAAATGCTTAGATTCCACTCAGTGCCTGTGTTTTGAGTTTTCCAGATTAGATTGGCTTGCCTGCCCATCTATATCTCAAACTGTCTTTCTTTTGGAGACTGCCTATGTCAGCTAACTGGCAATTTTTTTTTGCCCCACAAAAATGTTTTTTCCACAGTTACACGTACAATTTAAAACATTCATTTAAAGAATTTTTGATTTTTAAATTTTTTCCCTCTCTCATTCCCTCCTCCTCCCATGAGAAGTAAATAATTTGCAATAGGCTTTTAGTCATGCAAAACCTATTGCCACATATGTCGGGAAAAAAGACACAGAATGAAGACATACAGTGAAAAATAGTATGCTTTTATCTCCATTCAGACTTCATGAGTAGTTTCTCTGGAGGTGGATAGCATTTATCGTCATGAGTCCTTTGGCATTGTCTTGGATCACAGTATTGCTGAGAATAGCTAAGTCATTCACAGCATCATCATCACACATTATTGATGTTACTGTGTGCAATCTTCTCTCTGTTCTGCTCTATTCACTTTGAATTATTTCATGTATTTCCAGATTTTTCTAAAGTCAACCTACTCATCATTTCTTATACTATATTCTTTTACTGTCGTTTACCAGAAGTAGTTCAGCCATTCCCCAAATGGTGGGCAACACTTCAATTTCTAATTTTTTGACACTACTAAAAGAGTTGCTACTAATATTTTTGAACAAATAAGTCCTTCCCTCTCACTCTTTTTTGAACCTAGTAGTGGTATAGCTAGGTCAAAGGGTATGAACAGTTTTATGAATGACTTTATGCCCTCAGGTGAACTCCACATAATACAACTCTACAACAAAGAGTAGTAGAAGGAGCCACCTCTTCTTTCCAGCTATCTCCCTACCAAATGGCTGAATAAATTTCTTTTTATTTCAGATTTTGAGGTTTGCTCTAGTCAATAATACTGACCATTGAAACCGAGAAGCAGGTCAAAGACTACAGAGATGGATGATAGATGATTCATAGACTATTTAGGAAGGGAAAGAGAGAGAGAGGATAGCTAGATACATATATACGTACATAGATAATAGAGAGATAAATGGAAGGATAGAGGTGGATAGAGGGATGGATAAAAATGACTGGATGTAAGGGTAGAAGAAGACAGACAGAAAGTTAACAGCAGATAGATAGGTGGATAGACAGACAGACAGACAGATAGATAGATAGATACATAGATAGATAGATAGATAGATAGATAGATAGATAGATAGATAGATAGATAGATAGATAGAAGTGGAGAAGTATAGAAAGTAAGAATTGTACTGGGAGAGGAGTGAACGAGCAGCATGACTGGCCAGGGCACTTCCTCAAAATCAAGACTGTGGGAGAAACTCAACAAAGGAGTGAGCAGAAGGGGCAGAGGAATCTTCTGGAAGAGAGGAGAGAGTCCCCAGCCTGATGGGAGAGGACTGTCATCCTGCCCTTTGAATTCTAATAACTGAGGATCATCTTTTTTCTCCTTTCAGGTTCTCCTTCTGTCCATTCAGGCAGACCAAGTTGAGGGACTGTGTGTGTCCTACCTTGCTCTCCCCCACTGCATGTGGGATCATGTAAGCTTGATTCCCTTTTTATAAATTAGATCATTCCTATTGTCTTCAGGCTTGTCCTTTTCTGAGCTCAGAGCATGTTTGGAGGGACAGCCCTGAAGGTTTCATGTTTCATAGTAGGACATTATAAGGTTAAAAAACTTGGTGTGGGAGGGCTATCCATTTGCAGCTTTATTTCATGAATACTCCTGTAACCCTTCCAAGAAGAACTCTAAATCTTAAATCCTGAGCTCACTTAGATTTTCCCTGAGAAATTAAGTCATTTGAGTCATAGGGCCACTGGGAGGGAGTGCATATCTGAGGTTAAACTCCACTAAAAGGAGGGGGGATGTCGATGGAACTAGAGGAGACAGTGCTGCCTCTGAGTAGGACCACGAGTATGGTGTGTGAGTATTCAGAATCTGTCCCTTTTACTTTTTTTTCTTTTTTAGGTTTTACACATACATTCTATTAAATTCATGTTACATAGAAGAACTAAAATGAATAGGAGAAATCATAAAACAAATCAAAACAAAATACAAAAGAAAATAGTCAGCTTCTGTCTGTGATCCAACTCCATAGTTCTTTCTCTAGATGTGGAAGGTGTTTTTCTTCAAGAGTTCATTGCAAATTTTTTAAGTCCATGCATTGCAATGAAGTGCTAAGTCTACCAGAAAAATTCCTCACACATATTGGTAAAGAGGCTAAGCTGTGGCTCAAACTCAGAGAGGCCCTCTTCTGGGATTGATAACAACCTTGAGCAGCTACAACGAAGTCACAGCTACTGTTCAAATAGCATTTGAAGGTTTGCAAAAGGCTTCAAAATGTTATCTCATCTTAGCCTCACAACAACCCTGGCAGGTAGGTGCTATTACTACCCCCCATTTTACATGAGAGAAAACTGAGACAGACAGCTGGGAAGTGTCTTTGAGGCTATATTTGAACTCAAGATCTACCTGGTTACAGGTCTTGATGCTGTGCACACTTTGGTGCCCCCTAGCGGCCATTCCAACCACTTCACTTTATTCTTTAATGAAAGTGGCCACACTGATAGGCTCCAATGAGTTCAAGCTGCATGGGACCTTAGAAGTCATTTAATTTAACCTCTTCACTTTATAGATGAGGAAACTGAGTCTCAGAGGAGTTGTGTGTGTCGAAGGTCATGCAACTTGGGAATGGAAGAGCCAGGATTTGAACCCAGAACCCTGCTTCCAATATCTATTCTTCATATCATATTCCCAATAATCATGCTTAGTGACTCCACTTCCCAGGTCTGCACCTCTCCTTTTTATCCTTGTCCTTCCTTCAGATACCCACTCCACTCACATCTGACATGGTTCCCTTCCACACACTTCCTCTCCCAATACGCACAAAAGAGTTTAGTGGGGTGGATACAGTGCTAGATTTAGAGCCAGGAAGACCTCACTTCAAATACAGCTTCTGGCACTTACTAGCTTTCTGGCCTTGGGCAAGTCAGCTAATTTCTCTGAGCATCAGTTTTCTCGTCTTGTCAAATGGGGTTCACAACATCTCACTCTGTTGTTGTAAGGCTCAAATGGGATGATGTATGCACAGTGATTTACAAACTATGAAGTGCCATATAAATGACCACTGTTGTTACTGAGGGAGGATGTTATTCACACCCCACTTTTAGGGACTTTACAGCAGGGTTTTAGCCAGTGGTGTAATGGTAAATGGTTAACATCCATCTCTCAGGGAAAGGAAAAAAAAAACAGTTTCATATGCATCATGAATATTTTGTCCACCTCTTTCTTATGTCTAGTAATTAACAAAGCAATGAATCAAGCCCTGATTTGTCATTGGCTTATTTTTGAGGTGAAAATGCTCCTGCTGCAAACTGAACCATCAGCTCTCTTGAACTGGCTCTAGCACACTCCTGGTGAATTGGCCATAAATTCTATCCCACTCAGCAGCATGAATGGCTGCCCAAGTAGAATCTTCAACTGCATTAACAGAACTCAGCGACTCCTAGCAGAGTGTGAGCTCATCATGAATAAGGACAAGGTCCTTCTTTGTAAAGTATCCCCAGCTGGATCTCCAACATTGAGCAGAGTTCCTGGCCCACCACAGAATGTAATTTAATGAGGCTTCTCTCAAAGTAGGGTATCCTGAACCTTGATTATTCCTCCCTCTCCCCAGAAGATGACATTGTGTATCACTGTGGTCTCACTACCGCTAATCAGGATCTAATCCAGTTGGACTGAATGAATGAAGTCATTAATGGTCCTGCAAGACTAGACCAGGCCAAGATAAATTAGCTTAGCTTCTTTATCAATTCAACTCAGACAGTAGGAAGGAAACCCAAAGACAACAGAAGTCTCCAAACTCTGCTCTGTTCCTCTAGGGTGACACCTGATGGACTATTATTTAATCCATCATGCCAAGTGACTGAGCTCTGAAAGGTCTGTGTTTGCAGGATTTGGGCACTTTAGTGCCCTAACGTGACCCTCTTCTCCCTCTCTTCCCCTTGCCTCCCTTCTGGCAGATAGCCACAGTGAACTGTGGTTTCATCAGACAAGAGCTAGGGCAAGAAGAGAGACTCCAGACAAGATGGAAAATCATGTATATTTGTTTAGCTTTACCATAATTATCTGGTACAAAAACACCCAAGCATAAACATTATGCACCCAGCAGCTCTGGTGCCCGGCATACCCACTCTCTTATATCCCTGCCAGACAAGGGGCATCACATGCACCTTGAAAGATGCAACTGTTTTGAGGCTGGCAGCAGTGACTTCACAGGACCAGCCCCTCCAAATGTATAACATTCAAACCACAGCCTCCCATCCTCCACCCCCATGCCCTCACATCCTTTAACATAAATGATGCCCCTTCTTTTCACAAACAAAAAAAATTAAGGCAGCTACCCTATAGGAGCATCTATTCCCTGTCCATGGTCTGACATTGTCAGACCCCCTCACCTCCCAAAGTAGTCACTGATGGAGAGAATAACTCTTACCAGGAGATCAGAGGGCCCCAAAGCCTAGCTCAGGGAGTCCTAGAGAGCTAGCCCAGGTCCCCAAAGGGGCTTCTTCTCTTGGGAGTAGATAGAGGGGCAGGGGGGAAGGATTGTTGTCCAAGGAGGGGGGAACAAGAAAACTGGATGGAAAGCCACAAAGCTGTTACACAGGTCAGAGAATTCTTCCCTACCCCCATCCCTGCACTTAAAAGATTAACAGTCTTATTACAGTTGTAACATACAGGACATACATCCCTTTCCTTCTCCCACTCCCTGTCCCTTCCCCTTCCCACTCATTAAGTCTCCTTCATTATGAAGATATGTCTATGTACAGCCCTATAAGGCTTTCCCTTCAAGCTGGAAGAGATCTCACAGTTCAGGTGGAGAAAAGGAAAGTGACTGACCCAAGGTCACACTGGAAGTAAGTGGCAGAGTTGGAGATTGGAGTCCAAGCCTGCTGACTCCTAGTCCAGGGCTCTGTCCACTTCCTAAAGTCCAAGTATTCCATTCTCTTCACGCATAAATTAGAGGGGAACTAATATTCCCTACTGAGAAGAGGAGGTCCTGCAGGAGCCACCTTCCTCTGGAGTGAAAGCCTGGAGCTGGCCAGCATCAGTCCATCTACCAGGTTTGCCACAGAGGCCTGGGAGGGCGTTTGAGGGAAGGCTGCTTCCCAGGCCCAGGAGCTGGGAAGCAGGGAGCCCGCCCCTCAGGGGCTGCCCAGGAGCTTTTCTGGAAGTAGCTGTGCAACTTTACCTGGGTATGGGTCTGGGCATTGTGAAAGGGGTGGAAGTGGAAGGCATCCTGCATGTAGGAGCATAACCCTCCTTCTGTCTGGAGGACTCCCAGGAAAACCCCAAGTGGGGTCACGGAGAGGTGGACATGCCTGAAAGTGACTGAATAACAACAAAAGTGTGCCAGGCATTGGCATGAGGCCTGGGGACAGAAAGAAAGATAAACATGGTCCCTGTCTGAGAGGGCTCACTCTCTAAGTTGGTGGGGGCAGTGGGGGAGGAGGTAAGGTGACAGGCCCAAGGTCCTGCTGGGAAGAAGTAACAGAGATACCTTCTGTCTGGGGCCTCTGCGTGCCACACAGCTGCTCCTCTTGCCACCCTGGAACCATTTCTGAGAACCTTAGTGCTGTCAAACAAGGCCCAGAAGCATCACCTGCTGCCTGTGGTTCCATCTAGCTAATATGTAGAGGGCAGTGGGGAGTGGAAGCCAAGGGGGTCAAGCCCAGCAGAGGCAGATCACACAAGCTGGGCTGTGAGTCAGAGTTAGCCCCTCTTCCTCCACAATCCAAAAGGAGAGCACCCCAATGGGGGTTTTCCCCATGGGATGGTAGCATCTAGTTCTGGAATTACAAGAAACCTCCGAGATCACCAGTGCACCTCTCCTAATTTCCGGATGGGGACATTGAGACAAGAGAGGTGAAGTGACTGATCCACTGTCACACAGTGGGTAAAGGCTAGAAGGGGGATCTGAGCCCAGGGCTCTGCCTACTGTGCCCCCTTCATCAGACCAGAGGTTAGGAGAACCTGATTTCAGCTTCTTGGGACCACTATGAGGAGCAAAAAGTGTCCACCTCCAAATTAGCCTCTAAATGCATATTACAAAAACAGAGGGAAAAAAAAAACTGTATTTCTCATAATTTGCATTTTTATGTAAACTATCATCTCCAGCACAATGCACATATTTGACTTTGTTATTGAATTTTTCATTGGCATTTCTTTTAGAAGAATATACCCTTTCCTGATGTGACTGAAGGGCCTCCATCATTGGAGAGGACTCAGGCCCCCAGCATGGCCCAACCCAAATAGGTGAGGCAAAGAGTAGGCGCTAACCAGGGTCAGGGACTAAGGGACCAGAAGCTAACTTGTGAAGCAGAGAACACAGACAAGGGGGGCTGCCCTTGTGGTCCAAGGATCTATTTTATCCAATATCTAGTTTTCATGTATTCAAATATACAATATGCATTATTGATTACTGGACTTGTTTATTTTACATGACCTTAATTTTTCTCTCTCTCTCTCCCTCCCTCCCTCCATCTCTCTCTGTGTCTGTCTCTGTGTCTGTCTCTGTCTGTCTCTCTCTCTCCGTATCTCTCTCTGTCTCTCTGTCTCTCTCAGTCTCTGTCTCTATCTCTCTGTCTCATTCTCTCTCTCTGTCTCTCTTTGTCTCTGTCTCAGTCTCAGTCTCTGTCTCTCTGTCTCTGTCTCTCTCTGTCTCTCTCTGTGTCTCTCTCTCTCTGTCTCTCTCTGTGTCTGTGTCTCTCTCTCTCTGTCTCTGTCTGTGTCTCTCTCTCTCTCTCTCTCTCTTCCCTTCTCCAGAGGCCAGAAAGATAATAATTCCAATCCTGGCTCTGCCCCTTCCTCTCTTTCTGTCAGATCCCTTCCCTCTCTGGCAATCAGCTTCATCTAGAAATGAGAAGGCTGAACTTCTGGTCTCTGGGTTGCCTTCTGGCTCATCCTTTCATCATCTCTTTACCTATAATATGGGGGTGATGATGCTTGGTGCATCTCCCTCCCAAGGGCTGTCCCGGAGCTCAGCTGAATTAATATGGGTAAAGTGCTTTGTGGACTTGAAGGTGTGCTATGAATGCCCACTACTGGGTTGTTTGTCTAGACCTGTGTGGGGAACTCCCAATGCCCAAACTCCCTCCACCAGTTCAAACCTGCCCCTCTCTAACATAGAGTTGCTGAAGGCACTGAAAGTTTAGGGTCACACAACCAGAACCCTAATTGTCCTGGCTCCAAGGCTGACATTGTCTCTCATTTTTATTATCTGAAGTAAGTGGGTGATTTGAGTCCAGACTCATCTTCCAGGCATATACAAATCGTATCTACAGGATGAACCATCCCAGAACTGTCCCCCAAAACACCCTAGGAAGCTAGAGGTGAACATTCATGATGAAATGAAGAGTAGGAAATGGGAGGAGAAAGGCCAGCCCAGGCTGACATGCAATAAAGCTTTGATTATAACATTAGATATGAAAGAAGCTAGAGTGATTTCATGAGCAACAGACTGCAGCTCTTCTTCTGGCAATCATGAAATGGATCTCATTGGACATGTGGGGTGGCATATTAAGGGAAGATTTCAGGAATAAAATAACTTTGTTTAATGTGAGCCCACCACAGGTGTAACGGGACCTAGTAAAGGTGGGAGGAACTTGTCACCTAAAAGGGAAAGTTGGAAGTGTCAGACAGGGAAGAATGTGGATGAGAGATACCGCTATGGCTGGTTACTGTCCCTGAAAGCTTCCAATATGATGCCAAGTAAGAACGGGATTGTTTTTTGGGGAGGAGAAGCTGAATCTTTGTCCCTATGGCCCATGAGGAGGCCAATTCAGGGTATCAGCTGTCTCCCACTTTGCCTTACTATGGCAAGATACCTGAGTTGACTTTAAAGATCCCCATTACCACAAATGACTCTACCTAGAGTCACCAGACCATTGTGGAAAGGAAGGAAGGTGTTGGAGTGACAAGAGCTCTGGGAGAGGCAGAGACATAATAACCAAGGTCAGACCACTAGGTCTCTTCCCCAAGGAGCTACATTTAGTGGTGCCTTTATCAATGCCTAAGAAGCAGGCTTTAGAACTCATCATCAAGAGTAGTTAAAACAGGAAGCTGATAGATGGGGAGTCAGAAAGGATCCCTCCTTACCCTGTCAGGCATCCTCCTCTTGCCCCAGATGCGAAGATCCCTTCTTGCAACTCTGTTTAAGTATTATTGTGTTGCAAGTAAGGACAAGCAGGATGATTTCAGAAAAACCTGGAAAGACTTACATGAACTGATACATAATAAAGTGAACAGAACCAGGGTTACATTGTACAAAGTAACAGCAATATTGCTTGATGAAGATCTGTGAATGACTTAGTTGTTCTCAGAAATACAATGACCCAAGACAATCCCAAAGGATTAATGATGAAGTTTATGGTTTGTCTCCAGAGAAAGAACTGATATTAGCTGAATATAGACTGAAGCATGCCATTTTTCTTGAGTCTTCTTATACAAAAAGACTAATATGGAAATGCTTTACATAAAAACTCTCTGTTTAATTAAAGATAGGCTACCACCGTTTTTTTTTTTCCCTTGGAAGGGGGAAGGGAAGGCAGTTGGGATTAAGTGACTTGCCCAAGGTCAGATAGCTAGTAAATGTCAAGTGTCTGAATTTGAACTCAGGTCCTCCTGACTTCAGGACTGGTGGTTTATTTACTGTGCCACCTAGCTGCCCCAGAATTCTACTATTCACCCATAAGGTTTTCTGCAGAGGTAACCAAGAGCCAACCTGGGCATTAGGCTACCTGTCCTCTCACTGTACCTCCTCCATACCCTAGAACAGTAACCCTCTGAAACTGAACTTCAGAAACAATGCCTCACCTCCTTAGGGGAGTTTATCCTTAGGACTCAGTCGTCCTAAGGGTGTGTCCAAACTCACTTGACCCTGTTGGCTCTCTCTAGCAGACCCCAGACCATATGGTATCTTCTCTCTCATTATAAGTGTCTTGCCTTCTGGTCCTGCCTTTCATTTCTTGCCCCAGAGCTGTATTCGAGACTACCACTGGTCCTGGAAATTGTGTATCAATCACCTGCCCTTTGGTTCCTCTCACCATCATTGTGATTCCCCAGACCAGAACTCTCTTCCATGGCCATCATCCCCTACATGTGTAGTCTGTAACATTAGAATATAAGCTATTTGAGGGTAGAGACCATATCTCATTCTAGTTTTTGTTTCCTAAGAATTAATGCTTAGTGACTAGTAGCTATGTAATAAATACTTTTCTTTCCTTCCTTCCTTCCTTCCTTCCTTCCTTCCTTCCTTCCTTCCTTCCTTCCTTCCTTCCTTCCTTCCTTCCTTCCTTTCTTCCTTCCTTCCTTCCTTCCTGCCTTCTTTCCTTCCTTCATTCATGTTCCCTTCCAGAACTGGAATTACTCCCCACCCTAATTTGAACCCTGAGGATACAAATAATGACCCTTCACAAGGTAAAGTGAGCTTCAAGTAGGTTTATTTTGCTTGAGTCTGAAATGCTCAGACAATTAACACAGGTACTTGTAAGAGTAGACACAGGATTACAAAGTTTTACACCAAAAAGCAAACCCTTTGGGCTAGCCAGGAAGAGGTAACACAGTAGCAGCTGCAAGGTGTGGTTGGATTACATTTAATGAAACACCTCAAATGGGTCATCTTCCATTCAGGCTCCAGATGTCCAATACTGAGGGTCCTGGCTGACAAATACACACTTATTTCTTAAAGAACTAGTTGGTTTCATAACAGTCGAGATGTCATTTGAAACAGTCATTTCCCCCCCAAAAGAAGCTGCCTAGTCTCAGGCTGATGAGTGGCTGAGAACCACTGGCATCTCCATTCCTCTATCTGCCTCTGAGTGGAGACAATAGTTGGGGCAGGCCCTGACCTGGGCTGGGACAGAAGGGGAGAAAGCACTGGGCACATGAACTGCCCCAAGGATCCACCCAGCCCTGAAAGCCAGCCTTGTTGACTGCGTGGGACTGACTGTGTGGTTAAAGCACAGGATTTGGGCTTGGTTGTCAGCTACCACACTCTGCATTTCTCCTCGGGGTGCATTACTGTCCCGCTGTGGCAATGGAAAGCTTCTGAGAAGGCTTCAAAGTTTTGCAAGGATCCCATCACCCTGAGGAACACAAGTGGGAGGAGGGATGAAACTATAGTTAGAGACATCTGCTAGCTCAGTGGGCAGCTAGGTGGTGCAGGGGATAGAGCGCTGGACTTAGAGTTAGGAAAACCTGAGTTCCAGTGCAGTCTCAGATACTTCCTAGCTGTGGGACCCTGGGCAAGTCACTTAGCCCTGTTGGCTTCAGCTTCCTTATCTATAAAATGAGCCGGAGAAGTAAATGGCAAACCACTCCAGTGTCTCTGCCAAGAAAACCCCAAATGGGGACATGAAGACTCAGACAAAACTGAACCACGACAAACTGTCAGCTCAGTAAACAACCATGAAGTGTGTGTGTGTGTGTGTGGGGGGGGGAACGGACGGACATACAACTCTAGCATCTTAGGAATGTGATTTAGGAAAGAAATCTGGACTGAGAGGGAGGAGGAGTCTTGGGTTGTGGTGATATCAACAGCCAGGTATCAGAGTGGGCAGTGCACTGCACTTGGTAGTTAGGAAGACCTGAGTTTGAATCCTGCCCCAGACACTGACTGCGTAGTCCTGGGCAAGTCACTTCTCAGCCTCAATTTTCCTGCCTCTAAAATAGCAACTACCTCACAATGCTACTGTAAGGACAAAATATTATCAATTATATCAAAATAATATCAATTATCAAAATAATATCATTTTACAGACAGTATTTCACTTGGTCCTCACAGCCTTGTGCAGTAGGGGCCACTATCTTTATTTTGTGAATAAGGAAACTGAGGCATGACGTATATGTAGGCATTAGACATTTAAAATATAGATTGTATATAGTATACATATAGAATACACACATATGAACACAATGTATTCGTACAATGTACACATATAAACTATATTATAATTATATTTCATTATGTTATTACATGTAATATATGATATGCCACATTATATTATTATATATTATATTACATTATATTATACTCTAGTATATACATTATATAATTATGCATACTTATGAGTATCTTCTATATCAATTATTATATTATATTGAATACATTACGCAACTATATTATATAATTGTATATTATATTGCATATCAATTATGATCATTGCTGTTCAGTCGTTCGAGTTGTATTCAACTCTTTGTGACCCCCTTTGGAGGATACTGGAGTGGTTTGCCATTTCCTTCTCCAATTCATGACACCGATGTAGAAACTGAGACAAACAGGGTGAAGTGACTTGCCCAGAGTCACAAGCTAGTGAATGTGTGAGACTTGAACTCAGATCCTCCTGACTCCAGGCCTAGCACACTATCCATCCAGTTAACCAGCTGCCCTAATATAATATGTGATCATATATCATATCATATTTTATATGCCATAATATATAATTTGATATGATACATAATACAATATATTATGCATGTTGTTATTGTAACAGAGGGAATGGTGATGGTGTGGCCCAGTAGGTAGAGAGCTAGAAGCCCAGAAGACCAGAGTCAAGTCGTTCCCCTGACACCCTCACTTTATAACCTCTCACTGCTCTTGGCAAGACTAAGACTATAAGATGTGGAGGAGCTGCTGACCTGCCTTGGGAGACGGAAATTCCTTCCCTGGGAGTTCCCAATGCCAGTGAAATCTCAGGTCCAATTCCTACCCCAATTATCATTATTATTGTGGGTCCTCATGCCTGCTTTGCCACTAGCTCAGTGCCTGCCCATTGGATGCATAAGTGCTTCTATATGTAAAGGCAGCTGCTGTAATAAACTCTAAGTTCCCTTCCACACTAAACAGGGCTAATGTAATTAGGTGGTACCACATAGGGGAATCTTAATGTCTTTCTTGGCCCTGCCAGTTTTTTGCTGGCTCTGCAGGGAGGCTGGATCACCCTCTTTGATTCTGCTTTGCATTAGGGGCATCTCAGAAGGATCACCATCGCAGGTAAATTAGTTTGCTCTCTGAGCTAAGCTCACCTGGCTGAATCTGAGGGCTGGGACTCTTTCAGGTTATTTGATGGGAAGGGAACAAGATTTAGAACAGGTTTTCTTCACCTTTTGGGGGGCATGTACCTCTTTGGCAATCTCTTGAGAACATTGGTGACAGGATAGAACAAGGACATGCAAGTTTTCTCTGGGGAAAAATAAATATACTTACATGGACTCAGATAATTCTCTTTCCTTCCCTCATTGAACCAAGACTGAGCCTAGATCTAAGGTAGAAAGCTTCGTAGGGGAAGGAGGGAGGTGATGAGTTGAGGGCTGCTATGGCATTCTGCATGCATGCCAACAGCCTATAGTGTGAGGCAGATGGAAAGCGGATGCCTCCTTGGTAAGTGGAGTAATAACTAGAAAGTTTTGTAAACATGGTACATACCACAAACTCCACCCATGGCATGCCAAGCCCTCATCTGGTGGTTTTCTCTTTTAATTATTCTTGTTAGTGTGCTGCTGACCCCTACTGGATTTAGGTTGCTGGAGAGCCTGCAAGTATTGTTATTACTCTCTAAAATAAATGCTCTTTAAATTTGGAAGACTTTAAAATTCAGCGCCCTGGCCCAGAGCTCTGTTGGTCAGCCCTTGTTCCAGCTTTGCAGACAAGACAACTCCCTTCTTCCCCACCTCCTTCTGACTCCCCCATTTCAATCATGAGAGGGTTGCAGGAGCAGCCTCTCCAAATGTATCCAGTCAAGGATACCTCATTTAAAGTCTGCCTGGTTCAGGAAAGAGGAAAGGCCAGTTTATAAGTGGGGTTTCTTTGGATTGGGGTATACTTTAAAAGTCCCTGCCTCTGGGGACATTGAGAGATTTAACTTCCTTGGCCTCAGCAGGTAGGTTCAGTGTGCTTTGCTTGCCTGTATTTCAGAGGACTGTGGACATCTGTCTTTATGGACTGGCTGGCATACTCCGGTCTGTAGGATCCACACCAAACCTGTGGAAAGAGAATGTATGTTCTCACAGAGCCTTAGGCAGCAACTCACACATACCTATGGCAGAATGTAATGAGCCCATCTAGAATTCTCCCATTGATAGCTGTGGTTCCCAGTGGACTTTGCTTTCACAGAACAAGCCCATTCCCCCAATCCAGCCTCTTACCTATCCTCCAAATCTCCTGTCATCAGATCTCAATAAATCAGCCACCATGGATATAAGGATTAGGGAATGGGGGGGGGGGGTGGTGGTGAGATGAGGGTGGAGAGACGTTTTGAGACTGAATATGGAAAAGATCCAGAAACCATGTCATATCATGTCATGTCAGGACTGGTCAAAGGAACTGGGCATCTTTAGTCTGAAGAAGATTAGACTTGGGACAGAGCCTGGTATCTGCTTCTGAGAGAAAAGACATCCTATCAACCAAGGCCATCCCTAAGTGAAAATGGTGGCCCCGAGACATTGTGGGCTTCTCCTTCTGTGGAGGTCTTTAAACAGAGGCTGAGTGACCACTCACAGGGTATGTTATAAAGGGGATATTCCTTTCAGGATGGGTGGGACTAGATGGCTTCTGGGGTCTGTTCCAACTCTTAAATTCTGTGATTCTGTGACTAGCCAGGTGACCTTAGGTAAAGCCATTGAGCCTTCATTTCCTTATCTGCCAAGTAGGGATAAATTAATACTACTTTGCCTTTGAACCAGGACTGTTGTGAAAATTACAGAAGCTGGTAGGCAGAAAAATTAAAATACCTATTACAAGTATGGCTGGCCAAATATTGCAATGCAGTTAGAGGACCTGAGTTGAAATCCCACCTGTCACTTATTTTCCCTCTCCAGGCCTCAGTCTACATATCTGAAAAACGAGACACTTCTAGATCCCTTCCACCCCTCAATCTCTCATGGTTTATCTAAAGAATTATTTTCATTTCAGTAGGGTCTGGATCTACAAGTGCTGTCCAGTCAATGTTTGTTGATTGAACAGATGAGGAATATCTTTCCTTGGGTGAAAGATTTTGTAGGTCCATGTGGAAAGCTGTAACTAGCAATCTTGGCACCTGGGAAAATTCAGCTGAGGGGATGATGGGTATCTTGGGACACACCATAAGGGCTCAATTGAGGAGAAGGCCAGGGAAGGAGGGATGAGAGGTGCTGGGAAGGAAGTTGACCATCTGCTTGTTTCTTCTTTTAATATTTTTATTGCTAATTAAGTGCTAAGCTTTGTTGGTGCAACATTATAGGAGCAACGTTGTACAGGAGTCAGACCGCTCTACATTTCAGCCCCCTGGGGAAGAAGCCCCAGCCACCCTGCCCTAGTTGTGGCTCAGCCTATGTAAGAGCTATCTGAAATCAAGAAAACTTTAATTCCTTTGACTTAGGGAAGTGAGGATGGGCAAGACAAGAGGGGCTGAGGGGCTTCCTCCCTGTCTAGTGAACAGGCTGGAAAATCCCACCTGGGCAAAGTTGACGAAGAAAAGCTGCTCATGTGTAAGATTCAGTCCTGGAAGTCTGGGTTCTTCTCCTTCTTGTTCCACCCATTTTATGTAAGCCTATGTGTGGGACAGATAGATAAGGCCTGTGTTACCCAGAATGTGTGAGAGCACCTCCTCCAACCCATTTGGCATGGGTGCAATGATTGCTAACAGTTATACAGCACAATAGAAACATTTACACATAGCACCTACTGTGTGTGTGCTGGGCACTGTGCTCAGTGCTGTACAATTATTATCTCATTTGATCTTCACAACAACCCTGAGAGGTGGGGGCTGTTATTGTCCCTATTTTATAGAGAATTATAATAATAAAACAATAGATACATTTATATAGTGTCTACTACTTGCCAGGCACTGTGTGCTAAATGCTTTGCAACTGGTATTTCATTTGATCGTCACAACCACCCTGTGAGGTAGGAGTTGTTCTTATGCCCATTTTACAGATGAGGACACTGAGGCAGCTAGAGGTTGAGTGTCTCACATAGCTAACAAATGTCTGAGTCTGGATTTGAACTCAGATCTTTTTGACTTCAGTCTCTGGGCTTTATCTGTGAAATTTTCTGTGAGATATCACTGCTTCTGGGCATCCCTATTTGGGTTTCCATATTTTGTGGCATCACAGACAAAACCTTATAAACGGAAGCTCTCCCCATATAAAGGGCAGGCCCAAGAAAACAGAGGAAGCATCATGGATTAGCAATGGATTAAGAGTCAGAGGGTCTGGGTTCACATTTTGGCTTTGCTGCTGACCGCTTCTGTGACTTTGAGCAAGTACCTTAACTCTGGACTTCTGTTTACTCACCTCTGGCTCTAAATCTATGATCTTACAAATGCCTTGTCCTGTAGGGGAATGGGCTCTGGGTTTAGAGTCAGATGACCCTCCTTTGACTTATGATACTGATCCTTGTTAGCTGGGATCCTTGGACAAATCATTTCACCTCTCTGCCTCAGTTTCCCTGTCTGTAAAATGAGGGGATTAGACTAGATCATTTCTGCCATCTGTTTCTGTTCTAAATCTCAACATCCTTTTGTCTATCCTCTAGTCCTTTAAACACCCAGGAAATAATTTCATAATACAGCCTGATAGAGAGCCCTGTATTGTATTCAAGAGGCACTCAATAGGTGCTGAATGAAGAAATGAAATCCAGTTTACCTTAT
The DNA here is from genome assembly GCF_028372415.1 of Notamacropus eugenii. Classification (NCBI taxonomy): domain Eukaryota; kingdom Metazoa; phylum Chordata; class Mammalia; order Diprotodontia; family Macropodidae; genus Notamacropus; species Notamacropus eugenii. The sequence continues at coordinate 38,052,267 of NC_092876.1, forward strand.
AAGCTTGCCGAATGCCTCCATTATCAGCAATGTTTTCTCCTAGCGTGCCAATCCCACTCACCTGTGGGCATGAGAAAGGGAAGGCAGGATCATGGAAAGAAGACCTTTCAAACTACTCCCTTCCAACACCGTCCCCTACTGTCCCCTGACATCTGCCTGTCTCATGCCTGGAAGGTTTCCCATCCTTCCTTCCCCTTCTCACAATCCCTAGCTCTTTCCAAGGCTCAGCTCAGCCACCACCTCCTCCAGGAAGCCTTCCCTGATGCCTCACATCATCTCTACTCTTTTCTTTCATAAAGCATCTTCTGCTTTATCTGGTTTTCCATGCAAGGCAACAGCAACAATGGAATCAATCCCCCTCATCACCTCTCTCCCTCCTCCCTCCCTCCCTCTCTCTCTCTCTCTCTCTCTCTCTCTCTCTCTCTCTCTCTCTCTCTCTCTCTCCCTCACCCCATTATAATGTAACTTTTAAAAAAAGAGTTTCAAACTATTTTATTTGGGGGAGGGGCTGGGGAAGTTATTTATTTTTACCTTTTATTTTTTTAAAATAGTATTAGTATTTTTTTCCAATTGCATAGCTTTCAACATTCATTTTTGTAAGATTTTGAGTTCTAATTTTTTCTCCTTCCTTCCCTTCCCTCCCTCTCCCTGAGACAGCAAGCAATCTGGTACAGATTCTACATGGGCAATCATGTTAAACACATTTCAGTGTAGAATGTAGCTTCTTAAAGGCAGGGACCTAACATAATGCCTGGCACATAGTAGGTGTTTTACAAATTCTTCTTGGTTGATTAAATGAATGGTGCCACTGGCCAGTCCCATCCCAACCTCCAGACTCTTGGTTTTTTATTTCCCCAGGTTCCTCTGAGGACTTGATGCTCTGGCTAGCAAGGTGGTGGCTGAATTCGGGTCCGAGTCACTCTCACTCACATGCTGGCCACCAGCCAGGTCCCAGGTATAGTTGCCATACTGGTACACCATGCACTCTGTCTGCTCCTTGAAGTGTTGGGATGAGAAGTTACTCCACCAATCCAGCATGTTTCCATCTTTGTCAAAGTTCCTTCCTGGGGGAGAGGAGGGAAGGGGAGGACCAAGGAAAGACAGCACTAGTTCTAGGAATACCAGGGATGCTAACACATTCCTAAAACACAAGGCCTGCCCTGTTTCTGTCCATAGATGTTTAACATCACCAACCGTGAACAGAAAAGGAAAAAAGCAACTCCCCCGTTCTGGCAGGGGATTGTGATTCTGGGTCATCTAATAGTCCATACGGGCAGTTAGGTGGCTCAGTGGATAGAGCACTGGGCTTGGAATTAGCTAGACTTGTATTCCTGAGTTCAAATGTGGCCACAGATACTTATTAGCTGTGTGACTCTGGGCAAGTCACTTAACCCTGCTTGCCTCAGTTTCTTTATCTGTCAAATGAGCTGAAGAAGGAAATGGCAAGCTACTCTAGTGTCTTTGCCAAGGAAAATCCCAGATGGGGTCAACAGAGAGTCAGACATGACTGAAAAATGACAATATTTAACCTGGGCACCAAACATTCTAGAGGAAGACAGCACATGGATGCTGATTTTGTTTCACTCTTTTTGGGAAATAAAATAAGTGATTCTAGATCATGATGCATCAGCATCCGTGGTGAATATTTGTAAACATCTATTGGTTTCTTACCAAAAGCTAGAAATGTGTATTTAGCCCAGATGTACCTGGCTCACCTGGGGACTCTTGCCAATTTGAAATCTATAGTCCAAACATTCCTTAGGACTTCATAGCCACACTTCCTATAGTTACATGCTGTCCTAGCCACACTGGCTAACTAGTTGCCCCTAAATCTGATATCCTATCTCCCACCTCAGTGTCTTTGCCAAAACTGTACCTTATGTCTGGAATGTACTTCCTTTTCACCTCTGCCTGATATAACCCCTAATTTCTTTCAAGGCTCAGCTCAGAGTCACCTTTTATGACTTTTATGGTCCCCCAGCTGTTCTTCTTCTCAATTTCCATTTAATTATCTCTCTATATGCTGAATCCTCTTATAGATTGATTGGAGTGTAGATCCATGAAACCCAAACTCCACTGAAGGAGGAAGCTCAGCTCAGGATGCCTCCACATTTCTCATGTGGCTGCATTGGTTTGGGGATCCTTTGACTTCCCCTGTATAGGTGCCTTTTTTGCCTCCCCTCCCCTCTTGTGACCCCCCCAATTAGACTGTAAGCTCTTTGAGAAGAGAGAATGTATTTGTATTCCCAGCTCTTAGTACAGTGCCTGGCACATAGGAGGCACTTAATATGTGCTCACAAGCTTCTCCAAGTGAGGAATTGTTTCATTTTTAACTTTGTATCCCCTATATCTGGCAGTTTTGGTGGGGAGACTGAATCTGTGATTTTATTGGCACATGTACCAACTTACCGGTACAGAGCAAAAATGGAGTCTCTCAAGGTACTCTCCAACTGAGAGTTGCCTCAGGGCATGAAAAGATAAAGGACTTGCCCAGGGTCACATGGCCCATGTGTGGCAGACAGGATTTGAACTCAGGTCTTCCTGATTCCCAGATATCTGTCCATCATGCCATTCTTCCTCGCTAATAAGTGCTTGGTGAATCACAAGCCTAATTTTGTGCCAAAACAGGCTAGGCCCTGTACTTCCAAATGAATGGTTACCTTCCTAGTAGTCCCCTTGGAAGGCTAGACACATCTACAGCTCCTGCTTATAGGATCTTGGCTATAGAATAGGTGGGGTCTTGGATATTATCTAGTCCAAATGCCTTTTGCAGATGAAAAACAATCCCAGATGGGCTGCTGCTTCAAATGGGATGGGTGCCCTCCTAGGTAGTGGGGTCCCCCTTCTTGAGGGTCCTCAAGCAGAAGCTGGATGGTCAGTTGTGTTGTAGAGTGGGTTGGACAGAGGTGTCTTCTGAGGACCTCTATGACCCTCATGCTCTAGGCGACTTGCCTAATATCGCATAACTAGCATGTGGTAGAGATTCACACTAGATTCTCTCCTGATTCCAAGCCCAAGGGTTTCCCTCTACACTATCCTTCCCCTCCTGCACCATACAGTGGGATCCCATTCTTGTGTCACTATTGAACCTTGCACACATGGGTGTCCCATATCCTCAACCAGACTGGGTAGTCTTTGAGGTCACACACTGTGATGTGGTCATCTCTGTCTCTCCTCACTTCCCCCCTTGCCTGAAACCTCAACACTAAAGTTTTGAATATTACAATTGGCCTCTACTCATAGGGATTGGACCTGGTGTGTGTGATCGGAATGGGGGATGGGGGAGGATCCGACTCACCATTGTCATCAAACCCATGGGTGATCTCATGGCCAATCACCATCCCGATCCCCCCAAAATTCAAGGCTTGAAGCTGCTGTTTGCTGAAGAAAGGAGGCTGCAAGATCCCAGCAGGAAACACTGCAGAAGAAACAATGACTCATCGGCTTGTAGACCTAGGGCTGGAAGGGACCTCAGAGGCCATTTAGTACAACCTCTTATTTTGCAGATGAGAAAACTGAGGCCCAGAAAGTGGAAATGAATCACCTAAGGTCACACAGCTAGTAAGTATCAGAGGCTGGATCTGAATTCAGGTCCTCTGACTCCAAAGCCAAGCTGTTTCTGTTATATGACACTGTAGACCTATTGTCTTGTCCTTTTTGATTGTCCAGCATTTAAGATGAGTTCACAGGGCTAGAGTCATAGACTTAGCCATCCAATGAGCATTTATTAAGTGCCTACTATGTGCCAGGAACTGTGTTAAACACTAGGGATGCAAAGAAAGGCAAAAGTAGCCACTACTACCAAGAAGCACACAGTCAGAGGGGGGAGAAAATACGAAAACAACGATGCACAAACAATACAAGGACAAATTATTATCCCCATTTCATAGATGAAATGAAGAAGCTGAGGGATATAGAAAAATATCTGAAAATATGAACCCAGATGTTCTTCACTTTCATGGCACTAGACTGAACTGATGACGTTTATCACCCAGGTTGCAGAGGTGAGAATCTGGTCACCAAGCTCCCATGGAGGACTATAGAAGTCCACAAGGGTCCTGGAATGAGGGCTCAGCAGTCATCTAGGGGAGCATAAAGGCCACTTCCTTTCAGCTGGTCTCCCTTGAACCCTTTCAAGTCCAGTAGACTTACCACAATTTTTTGGCATCTGTTGGGAGAAATCCCTAACTTCTATTTTCATATCTTTCTCTCATCTGCCAAATCAGCTCATATTCATTTGAGGTTAACCCTTTGGGGGTTAAACCTACATAAAAAGGCAGCAGAAAGAATACAGGGTTTGAAATGTGAGGATTTGGGTTCAAATTCTAACTGCCCCTGGTTCCCTGTATGGCATTTTCCTCCTTTTCTGGCCTCAGTTTCCTTATTTAGTTTTTCCTAGGTTTTATGTCATAAAAAACCTCTTTTTCAGAGCAGCTTAAAAGTAGAAGGGCTACCTTGGGAGGGGATGGGTGAGCCCTTTTTGGTGGTCTTCAGTCAAAGACTGGACAATCACTTGTTGGAAACGTTATAGTGGGGATGTCATTTGGGTCTAAGGTGAATTGGATGGCTGCTGCAGTCTCTTTTAACTCTCAAATTCTGGATTCTGAGTCAGCTATAAGATGGGAGCAAGAGGGGCAGGGGGTTAGATTATGGAGATTCCTCTAAGGTCCCTTCTAGTCCAAAATCAAAGATTCATGGTCTTCTCTCTCCTTATCTACAAAACAGAGATTTGACTGAATGCCCCTTGATGACTCTGCTGGCTCTCTTTCTAGGAATCTATGGCTTTTCATGCTTGGGATAGGAGGGGAGAGAGGTGACCACCAAATGGGGTGGGAAGGAGAGGAATGGATTTCAGCAGAGACCAGGAAGGAAGGGACTCTATTACCTACCGATCTGGTTTCTATTTGGAGAGTAAAAGGCATTGACTACGGCGGCTCCAATGATCCACCTGAAAAAGAAGATCGTGGTCAGAGATTAGGTGTGGTGCTTATGGCTGAGCTCCAGATGACTATGAGTGTCCCATGTAGGGCAATCTGGCTGAGCATCAGGGATAGGCTGTGTGTGCACTTTGGAAAGTCACTTCAATTCTCCCCTCTCAAATTTTCTCTTCTGTAAAATGGGGGTAGTGACACCAATAGTACCCAGCTCTCAGGATTCTTGGGTGGGGCTTAAAGAGATCTGGATATGTGAGTTTTTATTATTTTGCATATTAATATAATTATAGAACATCAGGCCTGATGTTAAGAAAACTCATCTTCCTGAGTTCAAATCTGGTCTCAGACACTTACCAGCTCTGTGACCCTGGGCAAGTCACTTAGCCCTGTTTGGTTCAGTTTCTTGTAAACTGTAAAATGAACTGGAGAAGGAAATAGCAAACCTCTCCAGTATCTCTGCCAAGAGAGCCCCAAATGGGGTCACAGAGAGTTGGATAAGACTGAAACAACTGAAAAACAAACACAACAGTTATTATTTTGAAGGTTCATAGGAAATGCCTCATGTCAGGTAGGCTGATTCCTTTTCTTTGTCTTTTCACCACAAGTGTTATGTCATTTTATTTTAACATGAATAATACGAATGTTGCCAAATAAAGCACTTTAGTAGGAGTATAGATTTGGAGCAGGAAAGTACCTTCTAGTCCAGCCTTTTCATTTTACTGATGAAGAAACTTATCCCCAAAGAGGCTGTCAATTATCTAATGTCACAAAAGTGTCAGTGGCAGAATTGGGATGTTTAATACAAGTCCCCTGACTTCAAATCCATACCTTTATTACAATATTGATCATATGAAAGGTATCTGAAAGGGGCAGTCTAGTGCAGAGGAAAGGCTGTGGGACTTTGATTGGGACAACCAAGATTCATATTCCAGCTTTGCTATTTAGTAATCTGTGACCCTTCTCTGAGCCTCAGTTTCCTCATCTGTAAAATGTGGATGTTGGAAAAGATGGTTTCTAAGGACCTTTCAGTTCTAAATCTGCTCCATATTAAAACTAAACTGTCATTCCCCACTGTTGTCCTGAATTTTCCCATGTGGCTTTCCACATTCTAGCTGGACATTCCCCCCCAATCCCTGGAATGCACCCACAGAATCTCAGTGTTGGAAGGAACTTCATCTCCACCCACTAAAATATCTTTTAAAGCCTGGCTCAGGTGCTCAGGAAGCCTTCTTTGATTTATGAGATCAAAGAATCATCAATCTAGAGATGGAAGATGTCACAGAGGTTACTTATTCCACCCCTCAATTTTACATCTGAGGAAACCGAGGCTCAGAAAAGTCTTATTACTTTTCCAAGGTCACAAAGCTAATAAGTAGTGGAGCCAGATCTTTTGTATTCTAGGACTGTGCTGTTTTCCTAAGCCGTGACAGTTACTCATTTTAGAGAAGGGGACACTGAAATCTGAGAGAAGTGATTTGCCGAAGGTCACACAGGTAAAACAGCAGAACTGAGATTTGAAACCATGTACTCAAACTGTAAATGAATGGCTCTTTCCACTGTACCACTCTGACTCTCATGATGATAACCCTGAGTCATCAAGAAAAACAAGATCATTTTTTAAGAGGGCAGGAAAAAAGAAAGATTTCCATCTATGTGTATGATTTTTTTATACAGCTAGATAGTGCAGCGGATGAAGCACCAGCCCTGGAGTCAGTAGCACCTGAGTTCAAATTATTAGTTGTGTGGTCCTGGGTAAGTCACTTAATCCAGATTGCCTCCAAAAAAAAAAGCCTGATGATTTAAGGTGGTAAATCAGAATGCTTAGGCAGCTAGGTAGTACAGCGGATAGAGCACTCAGCCTGTCAAGAAGACTTGAGTTCAAATAGCGCCTAGAGACCTACTGACTCTGTGACCTTAGACAAGTCCCTTAACATCTCTGGACTTCAGCATCCTCATATGTAAAATGGGGACAATAACAGCACCTATGTTCCAGGGTTCTTGTGAGAATCAAATGAGATAATACTTGTTAGTCATTTTGCAAACCTTAAAGTGCTGTACAAATGTGTGCTGTTGTTATTATGATTAATCACATATGTGTAAGAGCGATCTCTTTTCCATCTGCCTCTGTACTCACACATCCTGGTCCACCTTCTCCCTCAGTTTCTTCAGGCTTTTCTGTGCATTGGACTTAAGGTTCTCCAATGTATTCTCAAAGAACATGTCCTCTGTGAAGTTCAGCTAAGGAAAGGAAATGATAATATATAAAGTAATTAGTCACAAGGATGAATTTTTTATGTTTGTTTAGAAAATCAATGAACATGAAGAGAAAAAACTGTTCCTGGACCATCCTGCAGATAAAATAAACAAACAAGCAAAAGATTTATGAATACCTATATATCCATAAACAAACGAATGAATGAATGAATGAATGGAGACTGAAGTCTCCCTTATTTTTAAAAGATGATTTTACCTCAGTTTTTAAAAACATTTTTATTTAAAATTTTGAGTTCCATATTCTATCCCTCTCCCCCCTCCCCCACCGATGGTAAGCAATCAGATATAGGTGATACATGTGCAATTATGTAAAACATTCCCACATTAGTCATTTTGTACAAGAATACTCAAATGCTCAAAAAAAAATAAAAGAAAAAGGAAGAAACTGAAAAATGACATGCTTCTGTCTATATTCAATCAATATCGGTTCGTTCTCTGGAGGCAGATAGTATGCTTCATCTTTAGTCCTTTGGAATTGTCTTGGATCATTTTAAGGCTGAGAATACCTAAGTCATTCACAGTTCTTCATTGAGCAATATTACTGTTACTGTCTACAATGCTCTCCTGGTTCTGTTCACTTCACTTTGCATCTGTTCATGTAAATCTTTCCTGGTTTTTCTGAAATCGTTCTGCTTGTTATTTCTTATAACACAATAATATTCCGTTACAACTATATACCACAGCTTATTTAGTCATTCTCCAATTTAGGGGCATCCCTTTGATTTTCAATTCTTAGCTACCACAAAAAGAACTGCTATAAATATTTTTGTACAAATAGATCCTTTTCCCTTTTTGGATGTCTTTGGAATGTAGACTTAACAGTGGTATTGCTGGATCAAAGGGTACATACAATTTTTAATAGCCGTTGGGCATACTTCCAAGTTGCTCTCAGGAATGGTTGGATCAGTTTCCAAGTCTACCAAGAGTGCATTACTTTCCCAGTTTCCCCACACCCCTCCAACATTCAACATTTTCCTTTTTTATCATATTAGCCACTCTGCTAGGTATGAGGTAGTACCTCAGAGTTGTTTTAATTTTTATTTTCTGATCAATAGTGATTTAGAACATTTTTTTTCATATGTCTATAGATATCTGTGACTGACAACTGTCAGTTCATATCCTTTGACCATTTATCAATTGGGGAACGACTTGAATTTTTAGACATTTGACTCAGTTCTCTATATATTTGAGAAATAAGGCCTTCATTAGAGATACTTGTTGCTAATTTCCCCCCACTTTTCTACTTTACTCATAATTTTGGTGCATTGGTTTTGTTTATGCAAAAACATAAATTTTATATAACAAAATTATCGAGTTTACATTTTGTAATGCTCTATATCCTTGTTTCTAAATTATTCCCTTATCCACAAATCTGACAGATAAACTATTCCATGCTCTCTCAATGTGCTTATGATATTACTCTTTATGTGTAAAACATGTACCCATTTTGATTTTATTTTGGTCAACAATATGAGATGTTTGTCTATACCTAGTTTCTGCCATACTATTTTCCAGTTTTTCCAACAGTTTTTGTTAAATTATGAGTTTTTGTTCCAAAAGCTTGGAACAATACAGTTTTTACCTAGCCTATTCCACTGATCTAACCCTTTATTTCTTAGCCAGTACCAGGTTGTTTTGATAATTACTCTTTTTTATAATACAGTTTGAGATCTGTTACAGTTAGGCCACTTCCACATTTTTGAAGTCTCCCTTATGACAAAGGAAAATCACTAAGTGAAAACAACTCATTGTGTGACCTCATCTGCCAGTGTTTGTAACATGCCATCCCTCTTTAGGCTTGTTCCCATTTTCCCTCAACCTCTCTGTTGCGATGCAAAAGCAACATTCCATCCTCTATTTTCTGGTGCTAAGATTGGTACTCAGCTTTCTAGAATTCTATCTCCCTTAAATGCAATGTTCATTTTCATTCCAGTAATCATTTTAGGTCTTATTAACCAGATTGTATGAACTTCAAACCCATCGGTTCAAACCAGTCTTCCTAGGCTTCTCTGAAACTCTCATTTTTGTAATTTCTGTCTACACAATTGTCATGGGCCCAGGGATCCTGGCTGCACTCTGAGGAGTTAACTCAAGCCTGGGACTCTTATCTTCTTGGGAATTCCTTTTTTTCACACCTTTGGGAATTGTCCCTACGTGGGGAATATTTTATCATGCTTTTATTAAATGGATTGATTATTTTGAAACTTCAGGCTCTGGATGATTGTTGGACCATATATGGAGACTCCTTCGAGGACAAAGGTGTTGTTCCATCACAACCTTCCGCCACACTGTGCAGTTAGTCTTTCATAATAGGCACCCACATTGTTTCTAGTTCTTTGCTGTCCTGAGTAGTGTTATTGAAGAAAATTAAATCAGTGAGTAGCTGTTAGGGATGATAGTCTTACCTGGCAATATTCATCATCAAGTCTGTCATTTTCTTCTTCTAAAATATAGTCTGGGTAACCAATCTGCTCCTTAATGGCTGTGGCCTACAATAGAGAAAGAAGGTAGAATGGTGTTGAGGGGAAAGAACACAGAATTTGGGCAAACAGGAAGTGGGTTCGGATCACAGCAAGTCATTTCAATTTCCTGAACCTTAATTTTACTTTCTATATATGTGAACACGGGAAGGGTCTGTGATTTCAGGAGAATTGAGGGATTCATTGTGTGGGAACTCCTTTCACCAATGCAGATTGCATTACCTCACTGGTTTAGATAAATCAATGTCACAGAGCTAGCAGTTTTTAGATTTGAAACAAAGCATCCTTGATTCCAAGGGCCCACTATTGTCTGACACATAGAATTATCAATTTTATAAAATGGGTGTTAAAAATCTCCCAGTGTGATGATTACCTGAGATATCAAAGGTAAAAAACATCAATGGGAGAAAAGCAGAAATGTCAGGGCTTATAATCTCCCACTTTGAGTAGAAAAATCTAAGTTTGGCTAACATAGGAACTGTACACATGCACACACACATACACACACACACATACATACATACTTTCCCAGCTTCCAAAGTGTGAGATAAATTTGCGACTTCTAGACCAGATAACAAGGACCAGTGATGTCCCCAAATGGATTAGCCCCCAAAGCTCTCACTGACCTTCTCCTGAGCCTTTTTCTTGGACAGTTCATCCATCCATTGTAAGTCATTGAGGGTCTCAATAAATACTTCACGTACTTTTTGGATGAGATCACTGACCTGAAAAGAAAAATGTAAGCAAAACTTCCACCTGACCCAGAGTTGAGTCCTTACCCTCCTCCCCTCATGTCTGGAATATGTTTGCAGAATCTCAGCATGTGAAGGGGTTTCATCTCTGTCCTCTTAAATAACTTTTCTTTTATGGTCCCTTTGCCCCAGAGGAGAGAACACTTGTCCAAGGCAAGTTATAACTTTCTGGACTTTTTGAACGGGAGGCAAGTTTGTGTTCTAGAAACCCTGAGGTCTGCCAGAGAGCAGAGTTCTAACTGTGCTGGAATCTACTGCTTGATCAAGGCTCATGCTGAAATAGATAGAATCTTGCCATACCTTGTATCATAGGTGATCATATAAAAAGAACCTTGAATTTGGAGTCAATAGACTTGGATTTCTAGCTCCTTACTACCCTAGGTGAGGGGTGGGGGGATTATTAAGTTATCATTATGTGCTATGCAGGGACAACTAGATGGGATGGATAAAACACTGGATCTGGAGTCGGGAAGTCCTCAGTTCAAATCAGACCTCAGACACTTACCAGCTGTGTGACCCTGGGCAAGTCACTTAACCTTGTTTGCCTTAGTTCCTCATCTGTCAAATGAGCTGGAGAAGGAAATGGCCAAACTACCTCAGGATCTTGCCAAGAAAATCCCAAATGGGGTCATGAAGAATCATCCACAACTGAACATTTGAAAAACAATGTGCTAGGCACATTGCTTAACAAATATTCGATCCTCACAATAACCTGAGAGGTAGGTACTACTATTATTTCCATTTTACAGATGAGGACACAGGCATGCTGAGGGTAATCTGGTCACTAGTAAATGTCTGAGGTTGGATTTGAACTCACCTCTTTTGGATTCCAGGTTCAGAGTTCTATCCACTCTATCATCTAGTTAGTTTTTTATCCTCTCTGGGCCTCCCTCTCTGCCTCTAGAAAATCAGTGAGTTGAGGGGCAGGTAAGTGGCACAGTGGATAGAGCAATGGTCCTATAGTCAGGGGACCTAAGTTCAAAACCAGCCTCAGACAATTACTAGCTGTGTGATCCTGGGCAAGTCACTTAACCTTGATTGCCTCCAAAAAAAAAAGAAGGAAAAGAAAATCAGTGAGATCATTGTTCAGATGCCTTCCAGTGCCAAATCCTGGGCCTCTGGGAATGGCACAAGCTCGTTTAGCAAATGCAGGGAATACCCCTGGCCTGTATCTCCCCAACAAACAGCTAAAGTCACTGCCTGAGTAAGCATTGAACTTGTCTCCACTCTAATTCACTCTGGGCTCCTCAATTTAGGGCTGGAGAAGAAGGAGTGTCCACTAAGAGACAACATGGTTTGGCAATTGGGCCCCATCATGACTCAGAGTAAGTCACTTTACCTCAGTTTCCCACATCTATAAAATAAGGACAATAGAACTGTAGCAAAGACAACCTAGTAGAAGGTTTTCACTCCTTTTATTTTTCTCCTAAACATACATCAATGATGAATAAACATTATGTTATATTTAACAGGACAACCTCACTTGACCTGTTAGATTTAGATTAAGGATAAAGAATGCACAACATCCACTGTGGATCAGATTCAGAGCTACATTCTAGGGGACTGGACTGATTTGGCTCCCTCTTCCCGGTAGAGTTCCCTGGTCCTCAGGTTTGTATGGTGTGGGAGGTAGTCAGCCTGGGGCAGCAGGACCATGACATTGGAATGGATGAAGTGAAGGAACAGGGCAGGAAGACCTGGAGGGTGCTTTACCTACCATCCTCTTACTCTCACCAGCAAATGATTGTTTCACGTAGAGGGCACCCACCGCGCTCTCCATGTTATTGTTGACATAACGCACACATTCCCGCCAATGTACGTCCTCCAGTGAAGTCCCATACAGAGCCTGGTGTGAGAGATACAGTGTATACTCCTTCTTCCCCTCTCTTATCCACCCATCCATACATTCATTTACACAGTCACTCATTCATACATGTCTTTTCTATGTATACATTCACCCATTCACTCCATTACTCATTTGCGTGCTCTGCATATGGTCCTAGAATCATATAAGGAAATGGACATCATCTCTATTCAATGGTCACATGACCTACTTGGGGAGGCAAACCACAAGGAATCACAGAATCTCAGAGTTGGAAGAGATATCAGGGGTTTTAGAATTAGAAGCCACCTCAAAGGTCATCTAGTCCAAGCCCATCAACTTACAGATAGGCTAAAGAGGGTACATGATTTGTTCAGGTTTACACAGGTTAGAAGTAGTCTGACTTTAGGATAGTAATTTTACTTTTTTGGGCCTCCTGTGTAAAAGGAAAGGGTCTGACTAGATGGTCTCAGAGTCCCCTTCCAGTTCTAAGTATATGGATAGCCCTGTGATTCTAGGCAACACAGTATCTCAGAGGTAAAAAGGGACTTATCAGTCATCTACTTCAACCCATGTCCAAACAGGAGCCCTCTCCATGATATCCCCAGCTAGTGGTCATCCTTCTTCTGTTTGATACCTCTAGTGATGAGCAAATCACTACCTCCCGAAAGCAATCCAGTATACTATTTAGCAGTTCTTGTTTGGAGTTTTTTCCTTACATCGAGACAAAACCTGACCCTCTGCAATGCCTGAGGACCCCACAGCTTCTAGTTTTGCCCTTTGGGGCCAAGCAGAACAAAGCTAAGCTTTGTGACAATCAGACAGGTACAGAGATCCCCACTGCCAGAAAGGAGACAAATACCTAATGAGGGGCATGGAAAGCAAGCACATGGAGAGAAAGAACCCAGAAGAGAGAGAGATGACTGTGGGCTGGAGTGGGCTTTCCGGAGGAAGTGGGGTTGGGTTTACAAGACGGCTAGAATTTCAACCAGCAGCAATACTGGTGAGCTTGGGTATTTTACATGAGAGGGAAGAAAGTGAGTAAAGTCACTGAGACTGAAATTCATGAAGGTGGGTCTGGAAGATAGTTAAGAGTCCAGTCTGGGGGATACCAGGAAGCTGGAGCTAGAGAGAAGCTTAGGGCCAGATGGTGGAAGGCTTCAACGGTTAAGATGTTTTCATTTTATTTGGTAGGCAAAGGGTCAATTACAGGACCTCCTCCTTGCACTTCTAGATAGGGGCTGGTTCTTCTGGGAAGATACTTGCCTCTATTTACCAAACAGCCTTCTCCATTACTTTCTTCCATTTTCTCCTTTTCACTGACTTCTTAGATATAGGGAATGTTCTTCACTTGTTAAATATAGGGAATGCCCTTCACTGAGTCCATGAGCCCTAATCTCTACCTGTTAGTGGAGCTTAAGTTTTCACCAGCTAACTTCTGATGTCCCCAGAATATAGAATCAATCTGGGTACTGTAGTCTAGCAAACAAAACCCCACTAGGCCACTAGGTGGCACCCTAATGCATAGACCACAAGGCTGGGCATTGGTAAGACTCCTTTTACAATTCAAATTTAATCTCAGACGCTTCCTAGCAGTGTGATCCAGGGCAAATCACTTAACCCTATTTACCTCATTTTCCTTATTTATAAATTGAGCTGGAGAAGGAAATGGCAAACCACTCTAGCCTCTTTGCCAAGAAAAGCCCAAATAGGTTTATGAAGGGCTGGATACAACTGAAAAAACCACTGAACAGCAATGAGTCTCAGATTGAGTCCTAGCTGTCACTCAATGTTCTTGAATCATAGAACCCTAGACTTGGAAAGGACTTTAGAAAGGAACGAAGTCAACTTAGGTCTGAATGAAAATACATTCTACAATCACAGTGATAAAAATTAACATTGTGCAGTGCTTTGTGTCTCACACTGTGCTAATTGCTTTATGAATATTATCTCATTTGATGCTTACAACAACGCTGGGAAGTAGGTAGCTATTATTATCCCCATTTGACAGATGAGGAAACAGACAAACAGGTTTAGTGACTTGCCCAGTTTCCCACATCTAGTAAGTATCTGAGGCTGGCTTTGGACTCAGGTCTTTCTGATTTCAGGCCCAGTTCTCTACCCACTGTGCCATTTAGCTGCCCCTTACAATCTCCCCAATGTGTGGTCCTCCTGCTTCCACTTAAACATACCAAGGGAGGAGCAAGCCGTTACCTCTTGAGGTCACTTGTTTTACTTTGGGACAACTCTCATTGTCAGGACATTTTTCTGGACACCAAGCCTCCTTCTTGACATATCTATACTTTTGGGACCCAAGAAAGGCAATACAGCTAATCCTTCTTTCCTATGACAGGTTTTGCAAGTGGGAGAAATGAATATTTTTCTCTTGTAATTAATAACTAGTTATTGAATCAGGACCAAAGTTTTTATGCTTTCTGCTTCCTCATCCAGAAACCAACCAGTGTTGGAAATCCCTCTTAAAGATTTACCTGGGTCAAGATCTAATTAGACAATAAAAGACATTCTAAGTTTGGGCTAAAACAGGTGCATTTCTGCTAATTCTGTTTGCTCAGACAGATCTGGAGAAGTGATGATTTTCCCTTTTGTGAAGAAAGATGATGTAAAAATTGATGTCTCTTTAACCAAGATTTGAGTGACACAAGTCACGTACCCCAAGGCCCTGATTTTAATATAGTCCACTTCCCACTGTGTTAACCAATCAGAGTTGATTGGCATGCCTCAGGAACATCTACTTTTTGAAGGGCATATAAACTGTCAGTGCACCATCATTAGGGGTTTTTGGTCTAAGAGATATGAACAAGTGACCATCCTTTTATTAATAAAGATGCTGACCCTATTAATAAAATGATTAAATTTTATTTAAAAGTTAGATACTATGTCTCTCTGAACATTTTAATCATAACAAAGGAATTGGAAGAGTAGCTAGATGTGTGAACTGAGGCCGACACTTTGATGGAATAGGGTGTAAAGGGGAGAAGACAGCTTGGGAGGGGCTGGACTCAATGATGAGCTATACAAGGGAATCTGGGTTGAAGCTACATATTCTTTATATCTGAACACAGTCCATACTTGTATTCACACACATGATCATAAATAAATCCATTTCCCCCAAACATATCAGTAGAGACTTTGAGGAAGGAGCTTGTTTAGGAAATTAACCCAAGTCCCTCCATGAAGGAAGAGGCACAGGGCCTAAGAGCCCTCTACCTCTCATTTAATACCTTGAGCTAGGACTGAGATTCCATATCTGGTCCAAAAATTACAACCAAGGCTCAGAACCCTAGTCTCAATCCCTGTACTATCAGAGTGACTCCCTGGTACTTTCCCCTCTCTGGGGCTGAGTACTTCTACAAGGTGAGGAGGATCAATTTTGTGACTATAGAATTAAAGATTTTGAATTGACAGCTGCTTCAGAAGGTGAAGTTGAACTCTCACATTTCAGAGATGAAGCTGAGAATGGGAAGTGATCTGCGTAAGATCTAATGTCAGAGTGAGAATTTGAACTCAGCTCCTATGGTTCTAAATCCAGCTCTCTTTTAAATGTACTAGACTATTCTAGATGTTAGTGAGGGATAATGGAGAGTGGACTGACTTTGGAGTTAAGAAGACTGGCTATATGACCTTAGAAGAATTAGAGAATTTTCTGAGATTGGGGAAAACTGCCCATCTGTACCAGGGGAGGGTGCTTGCTCACCCTGATGAAATGAAAGGTCTTAGAGACCTAGAGTGTGGAATGTGGTGTGGAAATGACAATCTAGCAGACCTGAGAGCCCTTTGTCCATTCATCAGGCATATGGATGACTCACCTTGCGATAACTTACTCGAGCTTCCTTGAATCGATGGCTCAGGTTACTAATTTGATCCTGCACCAGGCGCCAGACCAGGTAGTTCTGGATGGTTCTGAGAACAGATGAGTAGAGTCCCCCATTAGTACTTGGGGAAGTGTCAGGAATGGGGCTGGAGTCAGGGTCTTCTGGTTCCTCACTGCCAGATTTAAAAGACTTTCCAATTGGAAGTGATATGTCTGGGAAAAGGGCTAACCTTATGAAAGGGAGGAATTGGCAGTTAAGGAGAGGGTATGGTTTAGAGATCCTAAGAAGAAATTTCTTTCCTTCTCTCAGCTCCCTTTTTCCACTTGAAATTTCACCAAAAGAAATCAGGTAGAAATGCAACTACTTCCTGGTAGGTACATTAAACCTCATCAATCATTTACACCTTAGTGTGAATGAACAGATTGATTCTTTTCCTGGGAGCAGATTCTGATGGAAATGTTAGTGTTGGGAATCTGGGGCACCGGATGCTTGAAAAATAGGGTGGAGAGAATACCACAAAAGAGGAAAAACAAAATAGCAAGGGAAGGTTGAGGCTGATGAAGCCAAAAGTTCAAAGTCATCACAGCAACATTACTGAGGGCTGGTCATGCCCAGTCTTACCTGGCTGGGTACTTGCTGATGATTTCTTGAAGATTCTGGAGGTAAGGAACTCCATATACCACCACCTCCTCATTCTCCAGGATGTTAATGTTGACTGAGGACATGACAATTTGTATAAAGACAGTCCAGTTGAAGTTCTGCGAGAAAGGGTCACAGACCTGGTTTGGTGTAATGGAAAGAACACTGGGTTCAAATCTTCCTAATGCATAGGTCCAGTCACATCAGTCCTTTCTTCAGGAGGAGCTGTCCAGGACATACCCTCTAGCTAGAACATATCATTTCCTTCCACATCTCTGCCTTTCAAAATCTTCTCTTATTCCTATTACTCCCAGATCAGGTAACATCCCCTCCCTAGGGATGTTCCTGATTCACAATGTGTGGCTTTCTTCTTTGTCCACCTCACTCCCCACCTGGCAATCTATCCATGTGAACACATGGCATGCCTTACTCTCCTCTCTGCTCACTTCCAGACTTTCAATAGAATGTGGGTTTTGAAGACACAGTCTGTGCCATTAAAAAAATCTTCCTATTAGTAATTCAGTAAGTCAATCCATATTCACTTATTAAGCACCTACTATGTGCCAGATACTATGTTAAGTAGCAGAGATACAACAATAACAATAACAAAAGAAGGCCTGCTCTCAGCTCACAATATGACAGAGGAAGGTCCTTTAACTACTGAATGGGTGTTGCCCCAGACAAACTGGGACCTGGCAAAGACCTTAGCTTAAAAAGGTCAAGGTCTCCCACTGCATCTGGGATCATCATCAATTGTTCTGACCTATGTCTCGCCAATAGATTCACACGATTCTGAAAGAGAGAGAGTGAGGTTGATGACTTTGCACAGCTCTGCCTCACTTAAATCCAATTCACTTGCAAGCCAAGATCTCACCCTCCTGGTATCATTGGTCCTCTTCCAGAATGAATAACAACAAAGGTGATGATATGGAAAATAACTAATTACACACAAACTGTAAGTATTGTGGAAGCTAGGTGGCATCATAATGCATAGAGCACTGGGCTTGGAGTCAGAAAGACTCAACTCCCTGAGTTCAAATCTGGCCTCAGACCCTGACTAGCTGTGTGACTCTGGGCAAGCTACTTAACTCGATTGGCCTCAGTTTCCTCATCTCTAAAATGAGCTGGAGAAGGAAATAGCAAACCATTTCAGTAGCTATGCCAGGAAAATGGAGTTATGGAGAGCTGGGTACACTGAAACGGCTAAACAAAATCAACAACTAAGCAGTATATGTAGAAAATCAGCTCAGAGGGAAGGGTGGCAAGGGGGATTGTGAAAGGCCTCCTGCAGAAGGTACGGTTTGAGGGAAATCTTGAAGAATAACTAGCATTTTATAGAACATTTTAACTTTTTCAAATATCTTATTTTCTCCTCACAAAAACCCTGTAGGCACCATTACTATTACAGCGTACAGTTGAGATAACTGATGCAGACAGAAGTTAAGTGGCTTGCCCCTGCTCATACCATTAGTAAGGTCTTCCTGACTTCAGGTTCAGCCATCTGTTTCACTGAACCATTTTCTGAAGGAGTCTAGGGAAGGTGGCAGTCAGATATAGGGAAGGAAAGTATTCTTGTTCAAATGCCCAGAGATGGGAAACTGAGTATTTGATGGGAGGAACAGAAATTAGTCCAGTGGAAGTGAAAGGTAATAAGCATAGTGGGGCATGAAGAACAAGAAGACTGGAGAGATAGGAAGGAACCAAGTGGTAAAGGGCTTTAAGGGCCAAACAAGGACTTCATAATTGGTCCTAAGGGAAGTGGGTGACCACAGGAACTGATGGAGTATAGATGGGACATATTCAGACCCACATTTTAGGAAAGTTACTTCAGAAGCTGAGTGGAAAGGGTGAAGACTTGAACTGGGGAGACAAAGAAGAAAGCTCAAATGGTCCAGCTGGTGGGTGCTGCAGATGATGGCATGGTGCCCTATATAGTAGACACTTGATAAGTGTTGTTTAATTGTTGGCCTTGGACAAGTCTCTTCCCTTCTGTGGGTATGACTTTCCTCATCTGCAAAACAAGGGGCTTACACTAAGATCCCATTCCAGCTCTATCTTTCAGCCAATGAATGAAATACCTACTATGTGCCAGGTTCTGTACAGGTAATACAAAGACAAAACTGGACCAGTCTCTGACCTCAAAGTACTTATAATCTACTAGGTATGAACATGTAATAGTAAATCTTAATGCTACATTCCAGCAGAATGTAATCTTCCTGAGAGCAGGAACTCTGAAGTGTCTGTCATGGTGTCCCTAGCGTTTGGCAGAGTGCTTCATATGTTAATTCAAAAATCATTTATTAAATACCTGCTGCCTTCTAGGCACTGTCTTAAGTGCTGGAGATACCCCAAAAGGGCAAAAATAGCTTTTTCCCTCAAGATGTTTACAGCTGTGGGGAGGGGAGGGACATCATGGGAACAATTATGTATGAACAATAAAAGACCTGATACATTAGGGGCAATCTCAGAGGGAAGGAGTTGAGATTAAGGAGAACTAGAAATGAGTTCTTACATAACTGGGGACAAGGCTTTAGCTGAAATTTGAAGGAAGTCCGAGAAGTTAGGAAGAGGGGACAAGAAGGGAGAGAATTCTAAGCCTGCGGATAACTCCCAAAGGCATGGAGTAGGGAGATGGAATCTGGTGCCAAAAGGCCAACTTCAGAGAAGACCAAAAAGGTATTAAGGTGCCAGATAGTAAAGGGCCTTAAAGGTCAATTAGAGCACTTTTTATTTGAACCTATAGGCAATAGAGAGTTTCTGGAATTTATTGAATAGAGATGACTTGGAGAAAGATTTGAGGCAGGCAGACCCATCAGCAGCTATTGCACTGGTCCAGTTGTGATATAATGAGGGTCTGCACCAAGATGGTGGCAGGATATGAGGAGAGAATGGGGTATATTGGAGAGATATCACAGAGGTACAACCAAGGGACTTGGTAAGAGATTGATGAGATGAGAGTAGGATGAGGGTGAGGAGCCTGGGTGTATGGGAAAATGGTGGTACCCTCCAAAGGAAGAGAGGAAAGACAGTGAGTTCAGTTTTGGACATGTTGAGCTAAATATTTCTATGGGACAGGTCTTCCAGCTGTCCTGCCTTTCTACCTTCTGTCTGACCCTGGCACAGGGTCTTCTTCTTCCACCCATGATCAGACAAAGAGGTTGAAGTGTTCAGTAAGCATTTGGAGATGTGAGATTGGAGGTCAGGAATGAGGTGGGGGCTAGATACATAAATCTTAGAATCATCTTCAGAGAGATGATAGTTGAATTCATAGGAGCTCATAAGATCACCGAGGGAAAAGAGAAGAGGGCCCAGGCCAGAGCCTTGGTAGTTAATGGGCTAAGACTTCAGCAAAGGACACTGAGGAGAGGTCAGACTGTTAAGAGAACCAGGGGTATCATGAAAAGCAAAGAGAAAAGAGAGTATCATGGGGAAGAGGGTGATGAACTGTCAAGGCTGCTAAGAAGCCAAGAAGGATGAGGACTGAGAAGAGACCATTGGATTTGGCAATTAATAGTTCATTGGTAACTTTAGAGAAAGCAGTTTCAGCGGAATGATAAGGTCAAAAGCCAGACTGAGGAGAGATAAGAAAAGAATGAGAGGAAAGGATGCAGTGGGTGCTCAAAAAACGCATGATGAATTGATTGAATTAGACACAACGAGCCTTCTGTCCTCTACCTGAAAGTGTTTAGTTTTTGCTGTTTTTGCTATTAGTGTAAGTCTGGCAAATACTAGCCCTGGTCAGACAAAGCTGCAGAGACACAGACAGACAGAAGAGAAATGAGAAAGCTGTAAAATTACCTTGAAAGAAAAGCTACTCTGGAGTTGAGATATGTTCATTCTGTGATAGAGGAGAGTGACATCATGTCTTTCCTCTGGAGGTGAAGTGGCCTGGAGGGAAGATTTAAAGATGGGTCACCATTGATAGCAACCCACTGAAACTGTCCAGATCTGCATACCCAAGAAGCCACAGGTCAAAATCTCCATGGTTTCTCTTTTCTCTCTCAAGTGATCCCCATGATCCTGAGGGAAATTTAAGTCAGGTATAGGACCTGGTTCTGAGAAGGTAACTGACAAATGCTTACCAGTGGATTAATTAAACTCTGACTACTAACAAATGCTAAATGACAGCCTTTCTGGTGAGGCATTGTAGTTATAATAATGGAAAGAACACTGACTTTGGAGTCAGAGGTCTTGGGTTCAAATTTCACCTCTGATGTTCCTTATGTGACTATGGGTAGGTAATGTGAGTTTTCTCATCTGAGAAATGAAGGGGTTAGACCAGGTAGTCTCTGAGTTCCTTCTAGCTCTCGATTGTGGATCCTATCAGAGCTGGAAGGGCCCTTAGATGTCATCTAGGCCAATCCCCTTATTCTACAGAGGAGTAAACTGAGGTCCAAAGAAGTGACTTACCCAAGATCATACTAATAGCCAACAGAAAAGCCCGACCTCCAACCAGATCTATGATCCTATAATTTTCTTCATCCATCTCCCATGGACTCTGCTTTCTCTTCCACTAAAGTCAGATCCCACCTATTTCCTCTAGCTATCCCCCATGCCTAGAATTCTTCTTTCTCATCTCCATTTCATGGCTTCCTTGGCCTCCTTCAAATTTTAGCTGAAGTCCTGCCTCCTACAAAGGAGGCAGATTTGCTTAATTCCCTCTGAGGGGGCTCCAGTGTAGCCTGGCTGTCTGTATGCTGTCTCCTCCATTAGGCTGCAACTTTGTGCCCTCATCCCTCTGTGGGCTACAACAGTGTCTAGCCCACAGAGAATACTTAATAACAGCTGTTTGGTCCCAGGCCCTTACGTTCTTACTCACATTGGCAATTTCAGTTTCAAATTTCATCACCAGCAACATTTCATTCTCCACAAACTCATCATCTTTGGTGAAATTCAGATCAGCCCGAATCATCTTAGCTATGCTGATCATGAACTGGAGGTACGCCTCCCGGACCTGAAGCAGAGGGGAGATAAAGATGGGTAAGGAGAGAGATAGGAGCAGAGGGGTAGAGACACCAGGCAGAAATGCCCAGTCCCTCCCAATATTCAGGTCTGTTTTGCTTTTTTTTTTTTACACATCACCCCAGGCACACACAAATCCATCAACCTGAGGAAGCATAGAGCTCCTGAAAGGATATGTATGGAGATCCCAGCATTTAGAGCTGGAAGAGACCTTAAGAGATCATGTTTCCCAACTTGCTCAGATACTGAGTCTCAGGGGCGGGGAGAGACCAGGCCAAGGAGCCAGTATCAGAACTCAGGGTCTGACTGCCTCCAGGTCTCTTTCCACTCTATTCTGTCCCAGGTATTCAGAAAATGACAGAGTTGGGGAGGGTGGTGTCTTTGACTTAGAGCAAGAAAGGACTTTTGAAGTCCTCTGGTTCCTACGCCTTCATTTTATAGATGAGGAAAATGATATCCAGGGAAAGTAAAATGACTTGTCTAGGTCACGCTACCTGCAAGTGGAAAAGATTCAAAACCAAGTCCTCTGACTTTAAATTCATAGGCTTTCCATTATATCTTACTGCCTTTTTATGAAAGATCCTTAGATACAATCGAATTCAAACCTTTTGTTTTCAGTAAAGGAAGAAATAAATCCAAGGCAGGTCCCTAGTCTCACCTTCCAGCTGGTGAGGAAGCCCTTTAACAGCATCCCCAGCCAGGGACTGAAAGTTTACTTTGTATCAGGACATCTAAATACACTAATGCACTAATCTCTCTTTTTTAAAAAAGCCCTTTAAGGCTTGCAAAACTTCTTACATGTATTCAGTCCTCAAAATACTCCTGAGACATAGGTGTTATTGTTAACTACATTTTATAGATGAAGTAACTGAGGCAGACAGCAATTAAGTCCCTTGCTTGGGTTCACACAGCTAGTAAGTGTTTGAGGCTCGATTTGAACTCAGATCTTCCTGATTTCAAATCTGAATGAGATAACATATAGTGTTATATCCCTTATGAATAAGGGATATGCTGGTGATTCCCATATTTCCATATGTGATCAAGGAGAGGATTGGAGTAGCTGGGAGGAATTATCTTGGGAGGCTGGGATGAGCTTCAAGGGGGATCAAGGGCTGGATGCAAATGCTATCTGTCTCACAATTGGACCGAGGGCTTCCTTGTGTGTCCAGAAATAACTGGCAGCATCAGCAGGGGAGGGGAGCGAGTGTGTATGTGTGTGTATGTGTGTGTGTGTATGTGTATGTATGTATGTAAGGGGAGGACCATCCTCTTAACATCTACATGCACCCCACCCAGGAATCCCTCAATGAAATGATGCACTAACCCTCTTGTAGTTGCCACTGTTGAAGTAATAGTCTCTGGAAGGCATGCCCAGTGATGGCTGATCAATCTGCAGACCAAGTACAGAATGAGATGTGAAGGCGAAGGGGCAGGGAGAAGCACAATTTCACCTCCAAACTCACCCCCGCAGCTAAAGACCATACTGAGTGTGATCACAAGTAGGAAGGCAGAGGAGAGGGGATTACTGAGCTCATCCCCTCCAGTACCCTAGTGGTCAGACCTCTCTACCACATCCATGCTACACAGTGACCTAATCAATGAAGGGATGGTTTGCTTTTGATTAAGAGTTCAGGATGTTGGTAATAACAATGATAATAAATAATAACAACTGATATTTACCTAGCCCTTTAAGGCTTGCAAAACTCCAGACATGTATATATAGTCCTCAAAATAACCCTGAGACCTAGGTGTTATTGCTAACTACATTTTATAGATGAGGAATCTGAGGCAGATAGTGGTTAAGTCCCTTGCTCAGGCTCACACAGCTAGTAAGTGTCTGAGCCTGAATTTGAACTCAGATCCTCCTGATTTCAAGTCTGAATGAGATAACATATAGTGTGCTTTTCAAACCCTGAAGTTCTATATAAATGCTACCTTCTCTACCAACTTCATATATGAAGTAGAAAACAATTAGCAAACCAATGACATGGATTTCTCTTCAGTCTTTTGTTGCCACTACTCATTGCCCTGACTGATTTTTAGTAAATAAAAGTATATTTGGTTTCCTGTGACTCATAATTTTTCATAGTTTGGAGCTATGTCACTCATATACCCTCCCAAAGGCTAACTTCTGCAGTACAGTTTGGATATCAGAAACAGATTTGGGGAAAGAAAATTCAACTCTAAAATACATCTATTTCCTGATTAAAGGAAAGGGGTCACTACCAGCTTTGAATCAGGCACATGGCCCCCTGGAAGAGAATCATTTCCCCATGCCTAGGAGAAGACTCAGAAAACGAAAGATTGAGTTTCTCTCAGGTCCCGGCAGCTGGTATCTTGAGCCCACATTCAGATGGACCATCAGAGATTCAGATCTGTGTCCTCCAGTCAGTTTCTCCCTATCTAATATCCCCATCAGATAATGGGTTGAGTATTTCTCTGGGAGGCTGCAGCTCTTGTGGTAGGTACCCCAATGCCAACAGCCAGTTAGCTATCTTTCCCTCTTCACTGAGCTGAGGAACCAGGTGTGGTACTTACATAGATGATGTGGCTTCTGGAATCTCGATCGTCATTCCAAACAAACATGTCAATAAGTAGCCGTTTGTTGAATTGGGAGTTCATCATTGACAGCTTCTCTTCCATGACCCAATAGGGTTCTAGGAATTTAAATTCATAGAATGTTAGAGCTAGGAAGGACCTTAGAGCACAGGATGTCAGAGCTAGGAGGGTCCCTAGAACTGACAATGTTAGAACTGGGAGGGACCTTAGAACCTAGAATGTTAGACCTAGGAAGAAACTTAAAGAATGTTGGAGCTGGGACAGCCCTTAGAACAGAGAATGTCAGAATTGGGGGGGGAATTTTAGAATACAGAATGTTAGACCTAGGAGGACTTAGAACAGAAAATATTAGAAGTGGGAGGGACATTAGGACATAAATATTAGACTTGGGAACAAAATGTCAGGGCTGAAACTTGAGAACATAGAATATCAGAGTTGAAAGGACCTTTTGAATTTAGAATGTCAGGGTTGGAAAGGACCATAGGGCAGAGAATTCCATAGCTGGAAGGAATTTTAGACATTAAAATGTCAGAGCTGGGAGCACAAATTCTTAACCTTTATTGTAACATAGACCCCTTTGACAGTCTGATGAAGCCTATGGACCCCTTCTCAGAACTGTGTTTTTAAATGCATAGGATCACAGAAGAAACCAATTATATTGAAATAAAGATTTCCTTTTTCCTCATTCAATTTCACAAACCCCCTTAAATCTATCCATGGAACCTTAGATAAGAGCCCCTGCCTTAGAGATAATGTAGTCCAATGACTTCATGTTAAAGACTGGGAAACTGAAGCTCAGAAAAGGGAAATTATTCTTACCAGTTCACTTGTCAGGGGAATATAGTTGTCTTAGGAAAAAAAAATATCCGTTAAATTAATTCTGCTTTGACAGTTCATTTTTACAGGACATAGGTCTGTATCAAAGTTCTGAGAGAAGTTATCAATTAAATTCTGAAACAGTAACTGCTTATATGCACATGACAAGGAGTAGACCATGAGAGTTAATAGTGAGAAAAATCTCCTCTGTGATTTTCATACAAAGAGTTGAACAAACAGAGAACATATAGTGAATAACTGGGGAAATATGGATGTCAGAACCAATCTAATAGTATGGGGAAAATAGAATTTATCTGAATAGAGAGAGAAGATGAGGGTGTAGTAGAACTATAAACTATGGTGGGGTTGGTCTTGGGGAGGACCCAGATATTGAACAAAGAAAACTAGTAAGAAATGAAATAGGAGATTTCAGAACTGGGTTAAAGAGAGGCCAAACTCTTTCTCAGTATCAGGACTCACTGGGTAAGCTTGTTGGCCAGTGAAGGGCTGAAGTTCTATTTCTACTTGCTATTGAGGAAAAGAATCAGAACAAACAAGGGCTAAAGAAAATATACTCTGCTTTTTATGTAGTCTGCTCTTGGTTATACATGGCAGTCGAGAAATAAAGAGAATGGATGTTACTCTTCATTATGATTTGTTGTGGAGAGTAATAGAAAAGAGAAGAGGAGACCACTGAAAATATTTCTCTGCATTGTTCTTACTGAGAGAAGTCAAGCTCAGCATGAATCACCTCAACCTGATGTAGTGGTGAAAGCGTCTGTTTAACACTCAAGTGATATTCTTCAAGGAACATATATGGACAACTCCTAAGATAGGAAGAAGGCATCAAAGTTTCCAGTTCCAGAGTTGTGAGTTGTCTTGGCCACAAGTCTTCCATATTATATATATTTATTTTATTATCCAGGGCTTTAGGTGTGTGTCCACCCTCTCTGTAGCCCATGTGTACAACAGGGGAGACTGGAATTAAAGTTGATGGATGGAATGATCTGTCTATATAATGTGCCTGCTTTGCATTTTTGGTAATTGTTTTGGTCAAGACTAATCGGATGATTTATTCATGGGGAATGGTATCAGCAAGAAGTCACCCATGAGTCACCCTAGGGTTCTGAGAGAGCAGTATTTTGTGGTCCAACTCTCTAGGGGGCCACCCTCACTTGCCACAGTGGGTGTAAGAGTGGGGAGCAAGTCAGCACCAGCTTAGGGAGAGGAGGAGAGAAAGAGTAGAGGGAGACAGAGAAAATGAGAAAGAGAGAGAGACAGAGAGAACCTAGGGAAATCTGGGGGGTCAATGCCCTGACCCAAATATAGAATTGGTTAAGATCTGACAATGAAAGAACCAGGACTAGATACCAGTTTCCAATTCTCTATTCAGGACCCTTTCTATGGGAAGAATTGAAAGAACTCAAGACCTACTGATTATCAATGACCCTGTGTGTTTTTATAACCCTTTTCCTTCCTAGGTTTTTCACTTTTACTTATTGTAAGCACATCTTATGCTTCCTCTTTCCCTATAAAACAGAGAAAGACTGAATAGAAAAGTGGCTTGATTTGTTTTTGTTTTGCCTCCAGCTAATTAGGAAAGTAGGACCAGTCAGGGACTGGGAGGACCTCAAAAATCTCCATCATTTTGATGGACACAGGATGTGTGTCACAGATAACGAGCTGTACCAACCCTTCCTAGGAGCCCCAATATCTCTCCCTAGCCTGAGGATAGAGGTGGGAGAAGCTTCATCTCTGCTGCCTCTATCTGGGACCAAGTTCTGAGAGTAGTTGTCTGGCAGTGAAGGAATTGGGATGTGCAGGGAGAGGTAGACCACAGGCAAACACTGATGCTGCCTTGTTCTTCAGGGTATAGTCTCATACACTTGCAGCACTTGCTGGCTCTTACAGATCATTTCCCATTGATTATCTTATATAATCCTTATGGAATCCCTTGGAAATAGGTTGTGCAAATATCATTCTTCCTATTTCATGGATGACAAAACTGAAGACCAGAAAGAAGAGATGAGGACTGGAAGCCAAGTCCTCTGACTACACCATGATGCTCTTTCACCGATCCACTTGCACTCCTTTTACCTTAGGAAGGGTCAATGTTAGTCACTGTTACAAGCCTAACAGGATCGTTTCTATTCCCCTCCAAATCTCCCTTCCTTACCAGAGTTCTTCTCCAGCCCCTGGGGCCAGTGGAGGGCATAGGGCATCATGTTGCTGGTGAGAGGGTGAGAAGTCAGGTGGGGCTCACATACCTCTGACTTCCTTCCAGTTGTCAGTAGCTACTGGCCAATCTCCCACAATTTCTAAGATCTTTAACAGAGGCTGAGAGTCCCGTGATTCAATCAGACCTGAAACAGAAAATGATGATACACACCCGAACACCCAGAAACTCGAAGGGCGCAGGAACTCCTCCAGAAGCATGAATGACTCAAGTGCATCCCACACACATACAATCACACTCCATGAACATATGCATGGAAACACAAACATACATCGACATCCAAGGCACAAAATATAAGCAACATGAGCACTTCACAGACATGGAAATACCACAAATACAGAGAAACATGCAGATTCAAACGAGATAATGTTTATAATGTACTTAGCGCAGTGTCTAGACTACAGTAGGTGCTCTATAAGTGTTTATTCTCATCTCTTATTCCCATGTAACATATGTCATGCAAACTAAGTTGTAGATGCACACGATACAGAAAGACAGTGCATAAAATATACATATTCCAACACACAATAGTCCTAAAAACATATACAACACAGAAACAGGCACAATATGGTTCTAGAAAAACTCAGTCAATGAATCAATCTACAAGCATTTGTTAAGCGCTTGCCAGGCATCAAGCTAAGTATCGTAGAAGAGAGATGGGCAAAGACCTAGTCTCTGCCCTCATGGAGCTCACAGTGAAATGGATATGACCAAGTATATGTAAAGTACAAATGGAGGGGATGGAATGTAGCCCTCGAGAGGAAGGTTCAAGTTCTGGTCTGACTGGGAAAAGTGCCCTGCACAAAGTGGTTTCTGAACTGAGTCTTAAAGAAACCAGGGATACTAGGAGGCAAAAGTGAGGAGGGTTGGCATTCTAGGCATGCGGGAAAGTTACTGCAAAGGCACAGAGATGGGAGATGGTAGCTAGAAACAGGAGGCAGGCAGTATAGCCATTCTAGTTTGAGAGTAGAGACTGAAGAGGAGAATAAAGTTTAATAAGACTAGAAACGTCGGAAGGGATCAGATTATAGAGAGCTTTATAAGTCAAACAGGGGATTTTCTATTTGACCCTAGAGGTAATAGCGAGTCACTGGAGTTTCTAGAAACCCACGCACACAACACAACATGAGAACACACAACACCATCATAGGAACACCTAATATCCAACACAGAAACATATACAAGAAGAAATACACAGAATAGTACAGATACATAAATGAGTCTGACACAATTAAGGCACACATAAACATATAAAACACATACAATATAGTGACATACATAGACACATGGCCCAGACACATAGAAATGTAACATCAACCAGAAGAGGCATCCAGAAACATACATGAATACAATGTAGACATACAGTCATACAAAGACACCAACACCGAGACAGCCCTAAGCCCTTCTCCCCTCTCCGCCTGCCTGCCTTTTCCTCTCTTGCATGCACTCACTATTTTCCTGGATTCCACTTTCATTTGCCTAGCTCCACAACTGCCAAAGATAAATCTTGCCAGGGTCATTTCCTCTGGCATTGAGGTTTATAAAGAGCTTTGCACAATCTCATTTGAGCCTCACAATGACTTCTAGAGATAGGCAGCATAAGTATTATTGACCTCATATTACAAAAGAAAATGGAATCAGTGCATGATCACACAGCTAAGGCTCAAACCTGACTCCCAGTCCGATCCTCTTGCCCCTATCCCAAGATACCCCTGAAGTAAGGTCTCCAGACTCACTTAGGCAGATTCATTTGGCCTCTTCTCCTCAGTGGCTGTGTCTGGTGCCCTCAATGGAGCATATAGGAGTAGCGGGGGCTGCTACCCAGAGCCACTGCCTGTGACTCTACCTTTTTCCCACCTCCAACCTCCAGCATCCAACCTCCAATGCCTTGTAGGGTCTCAGGTACCTGCTAGTACTAGCAGAGCTAAGCATAGGGAGTTGGTGGGATAAGAAGAGGTAGCCTCAATTTACCCTGTACCATAGTGTTGACTCCTGGGTGCACTAGTTCAGACACTGTTGGCTGTTCCTCTCACCCACCTCCCAGGTTTTTCCCCAGCCCCACATAGCACAGCCTAGGGTAAATCCCAAATCCAAAGTACAGAAAAGTCAGACATCACTTACTTTCATTCATGCAGGAACTATACAATATCTTTGCTTTCTGGATGGCATTCCGGTCTCCTTCTCTAGGGGTCTCAAGCACACCTGGGGCAGAAGGGAGAGCACAGCTGGATGGGGGCCTTAGGAGGAGACAAGAGAACCCTGGTCATTTCTGCCTGTGGTGGAGAGCAGGGTAAGGAGTGGACTATTCCTTTACCTTAGGAAGGCAAGAGTGATAGAGACTGGGAGAGATTAAAGGTTCTCATCCAGAAAATACATCTTCCTCATTTCTTTGAACAAGTCAGGTATTACAGATGTGGAATACTGTATATATACTGTCAGAATCAGCTGATTCATTGGTTAGTTTTGCTGATCTGACTTTCGGAGCCTCTTTTTTTCTTTTTTCTTACAAGAAATGGCTTCTTGGGTAGGGAAGTGGGGAGTGATCTATTAAGAAATAAAGAAGTAATGTAAAAACAGGTATCAATAAACTAAAAATAAAACGTAACCTCTCCAACCAAGTCCAGATCCCAGTTGATGGACACAACCGAAAAAGCCAGTCTTGTCTGTTGGCATTCTGAGGGCAGAGTGCACAGTATGACAGGTAGATTCACTTCTGGTGTGGGAAAGGGGCATCTGCTTGCTTTCTACTATCTCTTGTCTCTCAGCTATGGGGGCCTGAGGGGTGGCTTTAGTTTGATCCTCATTTTTATCAGATCTTAGGAGTAAGAAACATTAAAGACTTAGATATCTTCGAGTCCAACACCCCCATTTTAAAGACGAAGAAACTGAGGTTCGAGGAGTCAGTTAATGGTCTGGCCAAGGTCACACAGCTCTCATAGAACTGAGATTCAAACTCAGGTCTTCTGACCTCAAATCAAATGCTTTTTGTGCTATTAAGATTGCTTTCTTCAAGGAGACTCAGTGGAAAGAATGTGGGATGTTAATACAGAAGACCTGCCTCTGACACCTCCTCTCTGTGGGATAATAGATAAGTCATTTAATCTCTTTATGACTCAGTTTCTTTATTTCTCCAATTCTAGGGTTGTAGTAGATGGCTTCTGACATGCTTTCCAGGTGTGCAGGTATGAGTCTAAAAACCTGAGGCCTTCCAAGTTCCTAGAATACTTCTCCCATAGCAGTCTAGAGATTTGTTGATTAATTGGCACCAAGTTTATACCCATAGACTGTACCGTCTTGCCAAAGGTTGTATACAGGTACCTTTGTTGTGCTGAGTTATTCTGGTTTGAAAGTGGTAGCATGGGTAAAGGGGTGTTACCACTAGCATAACATAGATATTATGAGTAGACTAACAAAGTATGGTGGAAAGAGAGCTATGCTGGCAGTCAGAAGGCACTTGTGCCACTAACTGGATGACCGGGCAATTACTTTCATCTTTCTGGGCTTCTGTTTTCTCAACTGTAAAATGAGGGAGTTGGATGCCTCCCTTCCACCTCCAGATATATGATAAATTATCTATACCCCCCCCCCCAATATAAAGTCACTGCTTCCCATAGGGTTAACCAATACCATAAGCCCAAACCAGAGGTGGGGAACCGGCAGCCTCAAGGTCACATATGGCCTTCTAGGTCCTTAAGTGCAGCCTTTTGATTGAATCCATACTCCACAGAAGAAATCCCCTTAATAAAAGGAACTGTTCTGTAAAAGTTGGACTCAATCAAAAGGCTGCACCAAAGGACCTAGAAGGCCACATGTAGCCTTGAGGCTGCAGGCTTCCCAGCCCTGGCCCAAACTGTGACTCCTGGCCAGAACAACCCCTTCTGCTCCTCACCTTTGAGTATGATTTCCAGCTCATCCCGCAGGTTATCAAAGATGCTGTATCGAGAGCTGCTCTCCGGAATCACATGGCGGTTGATCCAGCCCCCACAGGCATACTGGTAAAAGTCATTACAAGGCTCACTGGTAGGGTCCATGTTCTGGATGATCCTAGAAGCTGTCCACCACAATGGCATATATTTGAGATTTGGGGGAGCCTGGAACCCAAGATCAAGACCCAGAAGGGCTTTGACTCCACCCCCAACTGATGTGTATCTGGCCACCGGACCCAGAAAACTCTGGAGGTGACGGTGAGGCTGGTGACTCTGCACAGCCCTGACTCACTTCAATCCAATTCATTTGCATGTCATGGCATCACCTCCCTGAAGTCATGGTGCTCTTTGAGAATGAATGAGAAAAGAAAATAACAACTAGTGCCCAATCACAGGAAATGACTAGGTCAAAAGGAGCTTGCCCTTGGGAGGGGCATTTCCCACCCCCTTTTTACTCCTGCACAGTGACAAGGCACAGGGAATGAGGTGGGGTGAGTGATTGGGCACAATGTGTATCCAGGGGGATGGGCTATTTCTTTGCTTAGTTGAACGCTCATGGAAGAGACACTGAAATCAGCGGGACTTTCTAGGTAAAGTAGAAAATGCTTTTATCTTTATTAGCAATGGTTACCATTTCTAAGGTACTTTAAGATTTATAAATATATTGTCTTATTTCATTCTCACAACACTTCTGCAAAGTATGTTCTCCCCATTTTACAGATGACGGAACCAAGGCTTAGGGAAGTTCAATAATTTACCCAGTTAGTTGATGTGTGTGAAGGGAGTTAGATTTGAAAACAAAACAGCTCACAGATTTCAGGGAGTTTCTTTGGTTCAGTCCACATCCAGTACTATCCCCAATCAATCAACAAGTGAGTGTGGGTTAACCAGTATTTATTCAAGCAATGCCAAGAACTGAGTTTTACTTTCTCTGTCTCCAGCTCTCATCCTGAATAATGAGGATTTTCACTTGGAACAATGGCCTTGCAGCAGCATAGTCAGGAAGTAGGCCTGATCCCAGTGGCTGCTGGGGAGGAAAATTGTTTGGGAAGATTCTCATGAGATGATATCAAAGAGAGAGTGGAGTACTGCATGCATCATGGTGGGAGAATGGTGCGTTACACCTGGAAGCAGGAGTGGGTCAGGTTGGAATAAATCCTATCTTTGATACTTATGATCTGTGTGACCCTGTGCAGGTCTGTAGAACTAAGCCTCAATTTCCTCATTTGTGAATTGAGAAGGTGAGGCTAGATGGCCACTAGGGTCTACTTCAACTCTCAATCTATTATCATAAAATCCTACAAATGTGGAAGATATATAGATAGATAGATATACATACATATATGTGTAGAAATATGTGTGTATATGTGTGTGTAGAAATATATGTGTATATTATATAAAATAAGTGTGTGTTTGTGTATGTGTGAGAGAGAGGAGAGAGAGAAGAAAAGGGGGAGAGGTTGAAAGAGAGAGAGAGAGAGAGAGAGAGAGAGAGAGAGAGAGAGAGAGAGAGAGAGAGAGAATGTTTTTCTTTTTCTCTGGTCAGATTTTGGCTATTTTGTCATTCATTTTTCCATTATTAAAGATACCCTTTGTGTTTTTCTTTAAGTTTTTCTTTTTGTTTTGTTTTGTTTTCTCCTAGCCTCCCCCCTATTCCTTTGACTCTTTCCTCATGACAAAGGAGGGGGGGAAGATTGCTTAAGAATTGTCAAATGACAAGATAGCCAAGTCTGACTATATCTGTCATGCCAGGATGGTATGATAATGGATGGAGACCTGTAAGGGCTGCTAATGACATCTAACCCCACCCTCTCATTTCACAGCTAAGGAGAAAGGTTCAGAGAGGTCAATGTACTTGCCCAGAGTTAGACAGCTGATAAGAATCAAAGGCAGGATTTGACTTACTCTTGATTCCAGGAGCACCCTTCTCTCCATCCTGCCTTCCCTCAAACTCCCCAACCTCAAGTTCTCTTCTGAACTTCCCATGATCTTATAAGAATCTTCCCCAAACATTTTTAATCTGGGAAACCACTGGATTCAGGTCCACTTCCTACTTGGGGATACTGCAGGATCTTTGTTCCTAATGAAAATCCTCATTATGATGGATGAGAGATGGAGACAGAGAAAGTGAAGCACAGTACTTAGCACATGTTTAATAAATGCTTGCTGATTGATTGGGAAGGAAGGAACAGAACAAACATTAAGTGCTTACTAGGTACCAAAGCACTTTACAAATATTACCTTATCCAATCCTCATAACAGTCCCTCCTGGGGGAGGGACTTATTGTTTTAGTGTCTTTATTTTACTATTGAGGAAACTGAGGCAGACCTCTGGTAAACAGTTTCCCCAGGGTCACACATCTGGGGGCTCCATTGGATGTGGGCTGAGTCAAGTGATTCAGTGACTCTGAAACCCTTGAAGATTTTATTTCCAAACCTAGCTCCCCCTCCCTCATCAACTTCTCTTCTTGTCATTTTCTCTTCAAAGTATAAGGGTGCATGGGGGTGTTGGGTGTTGTCTTTCCCTGTGGAATGCAAACTCCTTGAGAAGAGGGACTATTTCATTTTTCTTTCTACTTCCAGCGCTTAGAACAATTCTTCATACACAAGTTAGTGCTTAATTAACGATTGTTAATTGATGGGTTGTATGTAGGTAACTGAGGGTCCTGCATAATCAGAAGTTTTCTCTCACTGGTGTCCTCAAGACACTGACCAGGTAAACCCCAAATGAATATGACACATCTTTCCTGATAAGCACAGAAACCATGCCAATCTGCCCCCAGGCTGACTGGTTTATTCTTCCATCATGAAGAGGAATCTAAAAGCTGTCTGTGCCTATGACGACTTCTCCTTTCCCTGATGCTTGGGGAAGCCATCAATCAGGCAGTTGGTCAGCAAGCATTTATTAGGCACCTATTTATATGCCAGGTGAAATGCACATAGAAAGGCAAAAATGTGTTCCCTTCTTTCAAGTAGCTCACGTTCTAATGGGAGAGACAACATGACAACAAATAGGTCAACAAGATCTATAGAGAGTGGGTGACAGGTCTCTCAGAAGGAGGTGCTAGCAGTGAGCTAGTCATGAGATCCAGTAGACTTCTCTGATATTTCCCTGAAAGGTCACAAAATCATAGCTCTTGAGCTTGAAAAGACCTCAGAGGCCATATGATCCAACCCCTTCAATTTTACTGAGACAAGGGAGGTTGTGACTTCCCCAAGGTCATCAGAGGCAGGATTTGAACCCAAGGTGGAGCCAGTGATCTCTCCACTGTACCCTACTCCCAACCCTGTTTGGCTGAGTCCCAGGCTGTCCCAGACAGCCTTCTGCTGTTTCCTAGAGAAAGCAACTGCCTATGCCACCCAAGCATTCCCATCAAGGCACTTTGGTCCCATTATTTCCAAGTGGTCCAGAAAACACTAGTTGGTGGATTTAGGGATGCAGTGTTCTGGATAATTGAGGGAAGGAAAAGAGAGATCAAGAAACAACCAGTTGGAAGTGCATGTTCTCCAATGAGATCTTTACATCAGGAGAAAGCATGAGATAGCTTCTAGCATCTTGAGTTGCAACCCCGATGGCAAACTTAGGGAAGGATTTGGACAAGAGTTGCCCACAATGGACAGGCCTAGATGGGCTGTCATCTGTATCACTGGAGGGAACTTCCAAATCAATGACATCACAGCTTCAGTGGAAATTATGAATAAACTAGAAGACATCTAGCCAAGGGTAGCCAAGATAGCAGAGTCTCTTCCATGTGAGGATAGTTAAAGGAACTGAAGATAGTTAGCCTAGAGAAGAGAAGATTCAGGGAACACAGGAGAACTGTCTTCAAGTCACATGGAAAGGAGATAGATGAATAATCCATGGAAACACAAAGATACTTCATTACTCGTCTCCAGGCATCCTCTCTGGTCTTTCCCCTTGCCAGGAATACTCTCTCTCCTCAGATCCACTTACTGACGTCCCTAGCTTCCTTTAAGTCTCAACAAAAATCCAATCTTTTACAAAGAGCCTCACCCAACCCCTCTTAACCCTAATGCCTTCCATCTTAATTTTTGCCTATTGATTTTGTATATAGCTTGTTTGTATATGTTTGTTTGCATGCTGACTGCCACGTTACATGTGACTTCTTTGAAGGCAAGGACTGCCTTTTGCCTCTTTTTGTATCCCCAGTGCTCAGCACAGTGCCTGGTACATAGTAGGCATTTAATAAATGTTTATTAAATTGACTGAATGCAAGTTTACTTGGTGAAGACAGAAGAATCAGAAACACTGTATGATAAATTGCAAAGAGACACACTATGACCTGCTTGTCTCTGGTTCAACCTTATTTCCTAGATAAGGAAACTAAGAATTAGAGAGTGTGCTCTCTATGTTCTAGGCCCTGAAGAGATGTTTGTTGAATGAATGAAATTGCCCCCCTCCCAAGTTTCCATGTTTCTGTTGAAGGGATTGTTATTTTCCTAGTCACAGGCAATGTGTGGTTCAGTGGAGAAAGCATTAGGACTAGAGTCAAGAAGATCTCAGTTCAAATCTGACCTCAGGAACTTAACTAGCTCTATGTCCCTGCGAAAGTCACTAGCTTTTTTTTGCCTTAGTTTCCTCATCTATAAAATGAAGGGGCTGGACCAGAGTGCATCCAAGGTCCCTTCTAGCCCTGATTCATTCTTATTTAATTTATCCTCCTGTCCTCTCCCCCGCCCCCAACCCCTCATCATCTCTTGTCAGTTGCTAAGTCTTATTTACAATATCTCTCTCACCCATCCCTTTCTTTCCATTCACCAACCCAGTTCTGGGCTAATAGCTCTTTCTCATACTATTTTCAATAGTCAGTCACCTAATTGCTCTCCGTGCTTCTAAGTCACTCACTCCCTTCTCAGATCCATCTTATACAAAACTGCTGAAATTACCTTTCTAGAATATATCTGATTCTGTCACTCCCTTGCTCACAAAACATCCTGGGATTCCTATTGTCTTTAAGCTAAAACATCAACTTCTCATCAGAGCAGTTAAGGTACTCTACAATCTGGGATCAACCAGCCTTTCCAGCTTTATTTCCTTTGGCTACCTTTCATGAACTCCACCTTCAATCTAACCCAACCCAATCCAATTCAGTAAATTAAATTGCCTGTTAGATGTAAGGCTTGAGGTTCCAGCAGAATTAGACTACTCATCTCCTGCCTCCAGGGCACTTGCCATTTCCCATGCCTGGAATGTACTCCTTTTTCATTTTCACCTCTAAGAATCCTGGAACCTTAAAGCTCAGATTAGGTACCATTTCCAAAAAGTCTTTCCTAATACTCAGTAATTCTCTCTCTCTCTCTCTCTCTCTCTCTCTCTCTCTCTCTCTCTCTCTCTCTCTCTCTCTCCTCTGCTTTCTCCTTCTTCCTGTCTTTCTCCTCTTCTTCTTGTCTCCTTTTTCTTTTTGTCTACTTATTGTCTTTTCCTCCTCCTTCTCTTCCTCTTTCTTCTCCTCCCTCCTCCTCTTCCAGTCCTTCCTCCTCCTTCTTATCCTCCTTTTCCTCCAATTACCTTTAATTATCCATTTCTGTAGTAAATTATATCCTCCCTCCTCCCATATAATTTAAACTCTTTGAAAGCAGAAATTTCCTTTCTGTCCTTGTATATTTAGCACCTGGATCAATGCCTGGCACATAGTAAGTGATTAAAAATGTGCAGTTCAATTTAATGAAATGACTAGATGATAGTGCATCCCAGTAGAAAGAGTACTAGATTAGGAAAGACCACCACATTGGGAGTCAAGAGACTGACTCCACTGACTTCCACACCAGCTACCAATCTTAGACTAGTAATGGAAGCTTAGTCCAAGAGAGCACAGGGAAAACCTTGTGTCTAGTCAATTTCAGGGTCAGAATTTGAACCTAGGTCTTCAGACTCCCAGGCTGGCAGCCCTTCCATTGGACCAGTCAATTCCTAAGCTTTTTCTGCTATCAACCAGTCAATCAATGAACATGTCAAGTATCTGCTATGAACCAGGGTTTTCATTGATTGATTGATTCATTCAGACATTCATCCAAGGAGCCCACATTGTGTTGGTGGAAGTCACATGCACATATAAAAGAATACAAAATCCATACTACTTGACACATTAGGCACTTAATAATGCTTGTAGGTTAGACTAATTTTGTGGAACAGTGCTAGCAGCTAAGAAGATTTCATATAGAAGATGATGTTTGAGCTGAGTTTTGAAGGAAACTGGAGACTTTAAGAGGAAGAGGTGAGAAAGCAGAGCATCCCAGGCGTGGGAGATAGTTTTAGCAAAGACATGATTGGGAATATGAAGTGCCTCACATACAAAACATCCAAAGGATAGGTTGGCTAGGTCATAAGGGGAATCATACGTAACAAGATTGGAAAGTTAGGTTGGAGCCAGATGATGAATGTCAAATGCATATGTTCTCATTTGATCCTGGAGGCAAACAGAGGACCAGTGGCATTTTTAGAACATGGGGATGACATATTCAGACCTGTCATTTGGGAACTATGTGGAAGATGGATTGGAGCAAGTAGAGACTTGAGATAAGCAGACAAATCAATAAGTTAATGCAGTGTTCCAGGTTAGAGATGATAAAGAAAGGGTTGAACTAGGTTTACAGAGGTCAAGTTATAGAAGTCTGTATGACAACCAAAGCAACCAGCAGTGCAGCCTAGGAGCTTTGTCAGCTCAGCAGCCAATTACCCTCCTGTCAAGCTCTGGTTTCATCCTTAACTGAGATGGATGGTAAAGCATCCCTAGGTTGAAGCCTTTTCTAAGATCAGGGGTCAGTGGAATATGGCTACACTGGAGGGATGGAGGTACATTCACCATTGAAATTCACAGTGATCTGTTCTGTGTGGTTGATACTGCAGGCATGAGCCAGGCTTCCTTTCAATTCCTTTTGTGGGGAAACAGAGGGAACATTTTGCTTACCTGCTATCACACAGCCAGGGTGGACACAGATTTCTCCAAAACTGGTAGCAATTTTGGGGTCTGTAAAAGGTAAACAAGAAAAAACAAAACAATCATATGGAAACAAGATGTTCTGGAGAGAGACAAAGATGTTACCAAAAGGTAGCTGAAAGGGGAAGGAGGGTAAGGAAAGGATCACAGATTTCAAGCTGGAAGGGACCTCTGAAGCCATTTAATCCAGTCTCCTTATGTTGCAGATGAGAAAGTACAGCCTAAGAGATGTGAAGTGACTTGCCCAGGGTCACACAGCTGCTAAATGTCAGAACTGGGATTTGAACCAGGTCTTCAGAACTATACATTCACTCTCTCAAGGGCCCCTACCCTTTTCTTTGCTGATGGTTCCAGGCCACCAGGGGCATTAAGGGTGGTAACATAGGCACCATCATAATTCACCAGACCCCAGGGAGGACTCCATGCAGAGGCCAACAGTCCTGTCCAGGGGACATTGCTAACTTATTTTGCTTTGGAAAGATTTTGCTTAGGAAAGGTTTAAACAGAAGTCAATCAGGACAGTCTGGATTTATGGGGCTTTAGCAGAGTGTGTTCTCAAATTTAACCTTCTGACTCCATTCCACCTGCCTCCCTCCTTCTCTGAAGCCCTGGGATCACCTCTGATATTTCACCTTTGCTTAGACTGTGCCCTTCCTTTTGGGATCTCTCTCCCCCTCTTCTTAAACATCCTGTAAGGTCCAGCTAGAGCCATAGTGAATATTTGTGCCCACAGCAAGGGAGAAGCTTACGTAAGGTACATATAGCCCCTGAGGCCAAGGGATCAGAAAAGTACTTTCTACTAACTGCTGATCTTGACTATTCTTGGTAACAAGGCATTAATCTCAGTTGTTTCTATGCTATTTGAGGACCAGCAGTACTGTCACTGCCCCCTCTAAATTTCAATAGATCAAAGCCCCTATTGTCCTACCTTAGTTATTGTTTTGTTCTATCACCCTCTACAAAACTTTCTCATGAGGCCCACATTGTGCTCTGAAGTCTTAGAGTTCTTATGGTGCAGGCCACACAGTCCAACACAGGCGGCACGATTTTGTTTGTTTGTGAGGATATAGACTAGCAGTTACATCAACCTCACCTGTTGCCTTTTCAATTTTGTGCCCAAATTGGGCACTTACATAGGGACACTGGGCATTG
Organism: Notamacropus eugenii; assembly: GCF_028372415.1. Lineage (NCBI taxonomy): Eukaryota > Metazoa > Chordata > Mammalia > Diprotodontia > Macropodidae > Notamacropus > Notamacropus eugenii. The sequence continues at coordinate 38,091,611 of NC_092876.1, forward strand.
CAAAGAACCTTCTCACTTGAGTGTTTTGCAGTCTTGCTGAGTGGAGCTGAATAACTTGAAGGGGATCAAAACTGCTTCATTTAGTAAAATGAAAGGGGAAGATTGAGCCAGTAACAAGATGCTTTCACACTTTCAACATACCTGTTAATTGCTGGACATGTCAATTTGGGAGCAAGACCTGAAAAGGGTCAGGTGGCATCGCAGCTGGCAATCTTGGCCTTTTCTCTCATTAATAGCCCAAAGCAATGTATCCCCTAAATCATACTGCCAAAGTCATTCATCCCCAATGAAGTCTTCCAAGATGGACTCAGTCCAAAGTGACCTCTTTCTCTTCTGAGTTCCCAGAACACTTACTGTTTGTTACCTCCTCATCTGGCATGAAATATAGGTTGCTTTATATTGTTATGGGAATGAATGCCCTGTTTCTCCCAAATAGATTGGAAAACACAATCTATTTTTTAGCATTCTCTTTTTCACTAGGAAGTACTATGACTTGCACCCAGTAGATGGTCAATAACTATTTTTCAGTATTGATCACATTTTCAAGTTGTTTCTTGTCTTCCCAATCACTCCCTAAGCTCCTTAAGGTTAATGAAAGTCCCTTTTATCCCTCCTGTCTCCCCAACAGGGCTTAGTTCAAACTTAGGCACAAGAAAGATGTTAGCAAAGGCCTTGGAGGATGGATTTGATTTCTCTCTCTAGTACCTGGTTGTTATATACAGGTTATCACCTGGACTTTTTGAAAAATCTTGCTCCTGAGTTGATTTGCATGGCAACCAGAGGCATTATGGGTGTTGTAAACTCTGGTAGCAGTAATGGTGATTATTGTTAGTGCCCATGGTCACAACGCCCACAGAGATATCCTCTGGTTGGTAAATGTAGCTTCCCAGGCAAGCTTACTCGGACTATGCTTATAACAGGCAAGAAAAGGGCTACCTTTGAAAGCTCTTCTTACAAAAGTCTTCTCTTCTCTTGGGATATAGAACGAAAGGGGAGAGAACAGCAGTGGCTTCCCTAGGGAAAAACAGAAGACTTAGCTAATCTCCAGGTGTAAAGAATTAGATCCTGCTGTCGTTGGAGAGCTTCCACTGGGACCGTCCCACCTCCTGGTCAGTTTTCAGAGGTAACCTCTAAGTTCAGGGCTGGTGAGCTCCCCTATTGAAAGACAGATTTAAAAATAATAAGGACTTGGGCTCCCCTAATGCTAGAGGGAACTGTCCAGCATGAGACAGACTAGATCTTCTCATACATTATTCCTCACCATGGACTCTTTGATATAGTGACACTGGCCTCTGGTTATTCTACAAACAGGATGTTCCATCTCTTCCTTCCAGGGATTCTCTCTGGCTCTCCCAATGCCTGGAATGCTCTTCCTACTCTACTCCAACTACTGATCGCTTTGGCTTCCTTTAAATTCCAACTAAAATATCATCTTTTAATGAAGTTTTCCCTAACCCCTCTTACTTCTAGTGCCTTCCCTCTCTTAATTATTTCTTATTGACCCTCTATAAAATTTGTTTGCATGTTGCCTATTCAATTAGATTGCAAGCTCCTATCACAGTGCCTAACACATAGTAGGAGCTTAACATGTCTTTAACAGTTGGTTGATTAGCAACAATAGATAATTACTGAACAAGTTGCCTGGAAGTGATGCAACATCTGTACTGTCTTTTTTTAAATCACAAAGGCCTTGACTGATGATTTATTCAGGCACTGCAAATACATAAAATAAACCCAAGTTTACTGAGAATGATAGATGTCCATATGATAAACTTTTAAAAAATCTGCCAACACAATAATGGCAAGAAAATTCACATTAAAATGTGCTGTTTTTCAAGGAAAGATTCTATGCCCATTATTGTTCTTCCTCACCTTAAACCATGAGCATTTCTCCTAAAGAAAATTAAGTTTGACTTTCATATTAAAGAGGGAATCAAACCAAGACATTTTATTCATCACTTTAGGTATGTAATAAAGCAATTTAGTTCCCCATGAAGAAGCACAATAAAGTAGCTTGTACATTCCATGGAATCTTCCTCCAATGATATAACATGTTGTTTGGACTGGGTAAGTATAAAATTCTTAATGCACACCAAGGAAAGACCACAGGTTCTGGGACTGACTCCAGAGGTCCAAGTAAACCAATGAAAGAAGGCAAGTCTTATGAATATCTTTGGTCTCCTTCAGGTTGTACATATGAAACCTATCAAAGGGAAAATTATCACTAAATATGTTAAGAGACTTACTGGCATCCTATAATCAAAGCTTAATGAGAAGGATACATTTAAAGCAACCAATGCCTACATGATAACATTAAATTTATAATTTTGGACTTGCAACATGGACTACATTTAGAAATTTAGAAATAATTCTAACAAAAATTTGCACATATCTTAGCGAACCATATGATCCATTATTCTAAGGCAGCTATAAAAATTATCTTTAGCTTAGCAAAAAGGAGGATGAAGATTGAGACACATTCTCAGAGCACATGGAAAATAAATTTTAAAAAACTACAAAAACCTACCTTCTTTGAGCAACCATAAAAGCTAATAAGAGGTATTTGGGGAATGTAGCCCAGAGTGGTTTAGTGCTGGACCAGAAATATGAAAAGGTTAAGATTTAAGAAAGAATAGACTCAAAGGGGCAACAGCCACATGAACTCTATTAAAAATATGTCACTAAAGATACACAAAACAAATGGCTGAGTCAAGTGGATATTTTTATAAAAATGGAAAGGTTTATAACAGTCACTTGGGATCAGATAACTGACCCCAGAAAGGTTACAGGACCCTAGATTTATTCACGGATGAAGACTATGAAGTAAAATAGTGCTAACTGTGTAATATAACCCTGCATATTGAGAAATTTTGTGTCTACCAGATACCTAGAGAGATCCAATCAGGCACCTAAAACCATACACCAGAAGCTCACTATCTTTCATAAATTAACAGTTGACAAATACATCATACTACAAATATAGACCAAAATATCTTTGAGAATTCAACAATCTGTATCGAAACCAAAGAACAATCACAGACAAAATTGTTGTCCACCATTATCCAGGTATAATAACCATCAGTTACACTTTCAGAATAATCGATCAATCAATAAACATTGATTAAGCAGCTACTATGTTCTAGGCACTGTGTTAAATACTGAGGCTACAATGAAAGGTAAAAGACAATTCCTGTTTTCATTATCTAATGCTCAAAACCTCCAATCTACATGGAATGAAAAGCTTAGAAAATATAGAGACGTAGAAGAAAAAATCAAAATCAAGTAGGAACAAGATATATCATCTCTATTATCTTGTCTGCTATTGGAATTACCCTGAATATACTTCCAGTGAATCTGCAGAAGGTAAGTTTAATGTCAGTGATTTTATTCAGTGATAAAAAAAACAAGTATTTTACTCACCTGTGCAAATCTACAGAGCACAAAACATAAAAGGATGATTGCAAGATATTGATTTGTTTGTTCCAGGACTGTTTCTGGTTGAATTCCATCAAAAAAAAGGTGAGAAGAATTTGATAGTAATAATAGCCCAAGATTTCTCTAGCAGTTTTCAAGTTTACAAAATGCCTTATTGTCTGCTTTCTCCAGCAGATAGGGAACTGTATTGGTTTTTCCGTTTAATAAAAGTGAAAACTACAGTTTAGAGGAGCAAAATGACTTTCTTAGGGTCGGCTAGGAAGTGTCAGAGTCAGGACTGAAACCCATATTTTCTGTCTCTAAGTTCATTATTCTTTCTATTCAACTATATGACTTTATATTTGGAAAAAGTATAGTTGGAGTGGAAAGAAAACTTGTTTTGAAGTCAGAAAACCTGAATCTTAATACAGGCTCTGGATTTACTATCTAAGTGACCTTGTGCAAGTATCTTTCCCTCTCTGGTCCTTAATTTCCCAGAATCACAAAATTTTAGAGTTTAGAAAGATGGTCCCTTTGGCTGTTCACTAGGCTATCACCTAACTCCTGGAAAATTGGCTAATCAGCATCTTGAAGATTCTAGTGAGGGTTAAAATAACATAGTTGAATTGGATCTGTAAAATGTGGTGGTTGAACAAGATGATCTCCAAAGTCCTTTATCAGCTCTAAATCTCATGACATAATGAGAGCTAATGGAAAATATGGCAGTTTGTGCATGACTGAAATATTTTTTGTACCATGCCATACTGTAAACTGACTCACCCAGTTAGTAAGCATCAGAGGTGAGATTTGAAACCGAGCCTTCCAACTTCTATCAAGATATTAGGAGACCCTCTGTTTTCCAGAGCTGAGGCCCAGCAAACAGGCTGTGCCCTGAGCTTGGCATAACAATAATCCTTTGTGCTCACCCTCTGGATGATCTCACCTTCTGGCAAAGCCACATAATTACTGTGTTACTTTAACCAACGCCAGGTGTTCTCTGAGTTTAGACAATCATCTTCCGTGTCCATGTTGTGGTCATGAAGTCCTGCTATGAATCAAACTTGTCTCATTGGTGCTGTAACCCTTAATTGTCAGGGCTACATATCGGTGTCTAAACAGTGGTATAAGTACTGAGGTATCACCATACCAGAGTAGGTCCCACACTACGGGTAGGGCCCTGGCACATGTATTCAATTACCCTCCTTGCTTGTAAACCATTTCCCTCACTTTGGAATTAAACTTCTGTTTGAATCCTGACTCTCCTGTCTCTAGCCTACTCTGTTCAGCTCCAGCTAGCCACAGGTTAGAGGCTGATTGGGTCCAGTTGACAATCCAGAGCTATGCTGATAACACATTCATCAGATTTACACCTCACTTTGTGAGGGCTGGATAAGATGCTATTAAACAGCGACAGCAAGAGAGCAGGCTCCCAGTTTGGTTGTTTCTTCCTCTCAGCCCTACCAAAACAAGCCTTTGTTTTTCCACGATGATAAATTGTTTTTTAATGTACCTGTCTTCAAAGCTGAAATCTCACCTTAGTGTTAAAACATTGAGTTGACATCTCCCAGGGTAACAGACATAGAGATAAAAAATGTTCTGGGTATCTGCTCAGAAAAAGCTATGAATGTCAAATACTCAGACATATAATCATGGGTCCTTATAATAATTCAAGGGTTTTGCTGACCAGATGGGAAAAGGGGGCCACTAAGAATCTGCAGCTGGGAGATTTGTAGCAATGATTTAGAAGCAACCTCAGAGATCATGGGATTCAGCTCCCTCATTTTACAGAGGGGGAAATGGAGGGCCAAAGAGAACTGGCTTGTCTGGGGTCACTCAACTAGAAGTTCTGAGGCAGTATTGGAACCCAGCTCTTTCTGAGTCTAAGTCCAGAATTCTACCCACTACCCACTACTACCTCCATGGCAGCAGTACTTTTGCCTTCCCAACTCCCATCCTATTTTAAAGTTGAAGAAAATGAGCCTAGAAAGATGAAGAAGCAACCAGACTTAATGGATTGAACACCAAATTTGGAGTCAGAAAGACCTGAGTTTAAATTCTGCCTCCAACCTTTAAGCTGAAACCTATGATGTTAAAGAGAGAGGTAGTGAATAGGAAGCTAACCCAAGAAACTTGGGTTTAAATCCTGCCTCAGATGCTTCCTAGCTATGTGCCCAAGACCAATTTGATATTTAATATTAATATAATATTTTATCTATTTACTTTTTAATTCAATTTAAATATTAATTTAATATCATTTAATATTAATTTTGTTATTGGTCAGTTGTTTCAATCATGTCCGACACTTTGTGACCCCATTTGGGGTTTTCTTGGCAAAGATACTAGAGTGGTTTGCCATTTTCTTTTCCAGTTTGTTTTACAGATGAAGAAACTAAGTCAGATAGCAGTCAAGTGACTTGTCCAGGGTCACACAGCTAGTAAGAAACTGGATTTGAACTCAGGAAAGATGAATCTTCCTGACTATCCTCTATCCACTGTACCACCTAGCTGCCCCTTCAATAATAATAATATTGGTCATCATAACTAGAATTTAGCAAAGCACTCTACAAACCTTATCTCATTTGATGCTCACAATTATCCTGGGAGGCAGGTGCTATTATTATTCCCAGTTTTCAGATGAAGAAACTGAGGCATGGGGAAGTTTAATGACTTTCTCAGAGTCACACAGATAGGAAGTGTTGGAAATGGGATTTGAACTCAGGCTTTTCTGACTCGAGGTTCAGTGCTCTATCCACTGTGCCATGTAGATTCCTCAGTGTTCCTCTCCATTCCTCATTTTCCTCCTCTATAAGATGAAAATAATAATAGCAACTGCCTAGTGAGATTATTGTGAGAATCAACCCTATATGTAAGGTGCTTTGCAGATCTCAAGGGGCTAGCTAAACACAAGCTCTTATTAAAAGTGATTTGTCCAAGGTCACACAGGTCATGAGAGTCAGAGCCCAGATTCATATTACTGATGACTGATACATAACTAACTCTTTAAGGTTTGCAAAGCACTTCAGATGGACCATGACATCTAATCCTCAAAAAAAAAAAAAAAAAAAAAAAAGCAAAAACTACCATGAAGTAGGTGATATCAAGATCCCTAGATTATGGAAGAGAAGGTTGAGGCTCTGATTGGGTAAATGACTGGCCCAGAGTCACACAGCCCACTGAATATCTGATGTGGGATTTGAACCCATCTTGTGACTTCCAATCCCAAGCTCTTTCCATGGGTATGGCTCTTTATCAACGAATGTCTGGAAGCATGGGAAAGCCAAGAAGGCACACTGAGGGGTAAGCCCCAGGGAAAGTTTGCACTGAGAAGAGAGTTGAGAGTGGGGACCACTCCTGACTTTTGATCCTTTGAGAAATAAGGTTTAGTATTCACAGCTCCTGTGGCTCAACAAATTTGGAAGCATTTAGATAGCTGAAAAACTGGAGCCAGGAGCCCAGGAATAAACTCCCTAAGAAATTCCTATGATAAAAGACTTCTTCATTCCTCACAGGGAGAATTTTCTTGGGATTGACATGGACAAAGCAAAAAGCAGGCTTGCTTCTGAGGCTTTTCAGTCAAGCATCTGGGTGGCTATGAGTGTTTGCTGCCTGGGTCTCTCAAGTGAGCCTCCCCTGGATACCCCCATCCCCTTCCCAATTAAGACCTCTGTTCTTCCCCTCTCTTTGTATGCTTGTTCCCCAGAACCTTCCAGACTAGCCCTAGTCCAACCTGGTGGCTCAGCTGCTCTGGGCTACATTCCTTACCCTATCTCTAAATGCTGAGCAGGATCACAGAAGGAAGCCTTTTCTGTTCTCTCCATGGTTGGAGACCTGTCTTTTGCAATGGGTGCGGCTGATGATACCACCCCAAACCCCAATTCTTCAGGGCTGACTCTTTACCCCCTCCATGCCTTGGGGTGTTTAAGAAACAGTGGGCCTCATGCAAAAGCATTCTGACATGCAAAGTACTCCAGTCCAGCTCTGCAGGTAATACTTTAGGGGAAATCAGCAGGGTAGATTGTCCACTGCCAAGTTGACCCTTTGAAGGGACCACGGAGAGTGAGATAGGCCTCGGCTGTGGTGAGGCACAGGGATCGAGCCCGACTTCCTCACTTACCCTTGACTTCCATGTAGAGGATCACCAGCGTGATCAAGGAGCAGGTCATGAGAAGCAGCAGCACTGACAGTCCCAGCTCCAGGATATTCCAGGGCCTCTTCTTGGATCTGTTCGATTTCTCCACAATACCCATTTGGCTTTCAGATTTCCCCATGATTGAAACTCTAAATAAGGAAGGGAAATTAAAATTGGACAAATTATAAGAGAAGAGGTAAACAACTAACTAAAAAAAAAAGAAACCCAGTGAAAAAGGGAGGCAAGGAATGTAGACTGAAAGGACAGAAAACAATCCTATATCTCAAAAAACCCAATTCCCGAATGCTGGGAGGGGTAGTGCCCATGCTGAGGTTAAAAAATAATCCAAATCCTCCCCATATCACAGAATCCTAGGTCAAGAGTTTGAAGGGACCCCAGAGACCTCTAGTTCAACGCCTTTGTTTTACAAAAGAGGAAACTGAGGCCTCCTCCCCCAAAGGATATTATGATCACAGATAAAGCAGGAAGGGTCATTTTATAGATGAAATCCAAAGCCAGAGAAGGTAAGTTTCTTGTTTAAGGTCGTACATTCAGGTAGAAAGCATCAGCTGCAGGATTGTTGCGGGCTGGTTTTCCCAAGCTCCTTCTCCATCCTCAGAGCCCACAGTCCAGCTGCACCACACCACGGTATCTCAGCATATGAAAACTAACCTAGCAAAGGGGCAGCCCTCAGTCTTGGACGATGGTCCTGGGCAATGGAGATCCCAGACTCATGCCCATTCTCTAAAGCCTCCTCTACTGGTGCCCTGTGTCCCTCGGTGCCATTCCAGTTCCAAGGTGGCAGATGGAGCAAGGTCCGTTTCCTTTGACCCCCGAGGCTTCTGGGGAGACGTGAGAGGCTCACAGCACTCAGCCAGAACTTTTCCTTCGCCGACACACTTGCTGTCTTCTGGCTGCGTCTAGGGGACTCCGTGGTTGCCCAGTAGTACCCTCGGGAGGAAGTCGGTGCAGGGGGAGAGATCTGGTCCTTGGCAGGCGAGCGGGCAAGCGGCATCCAGGGGTGCTGTGGGCACCCCGCTGTCTGTCCGTCAGTCTGGCTTCCAAGTTCGCAGCCAGGAGCCTCTCGTGGAATGCCCGGTCCCAACCTGGGGTCTCTGGAAGGCCAGGGGAGTGCTCGGAGCGCGCAGAGCTGCAGGGAAAGGCGAGCCCAGAGTCTGTCCTCCTTTGGACTGGTGCGGGCGGGGGAAGCCCGAGGAGAGGCGGCAGCGGCAGCGGTGGGGGCGGGAGTAAGGCTCCGCAGCGCGGGGGGACGCGGGCGCTATGCGGGGGCTGAACGCAGTCTGGCTGGCTCACGAGTTGGCCAAGGGCTTTGGGCGGCGCGGGGACGGGTCTCCTGCCTGTGCGGGAACGAGTCGGGGTGAGGATCTGGAGATGTGTGATGGGGGGCGGCGGGGAGCAGTGACTGTCTCGCCTTTTCCTAAACTGTCAGGAGCAGTGACTGGCCTTGGAAAATCCTGCTGTGCAAAGCCCAATTAGATGAACAACGGGAGTGAAGTTCCAGCCACTAATTAGGTGTGTGACCTTGGGCAAGTCACGCAACTGATCTGGGCCTCATTTCCTTGTCTATAAAATGAGTGAGTTCGACCAGATAGATGTCCTCTATGTCCCTTTAGCTCTAAGTGCATATGCTATAAAATAGAAAGTAACTCCTCAGGAACAGGCTCTAATTCACCTTTGTCTATACATACCAAACACCTAGCAGAGTGGGACCTAGGGAAAGGACCTGCCATTTCATTAATATAGGACAGCAATTCTGAAAACGCGGTCCGGGACTCCTGGGGTCCCCAAGACCCTTTCAGAGGTGTGTGTGCGCTGTTAAAATTATTTTTCTAATTCCAATAAGACACTTAAACTTCTAATACAAAACATACTAATGCGATCACTCACACCAACAAAAGCTCATGGGAGGCGGTTCTCAATAATTTTTAAGTGTAAAAGGGTCCTGAGACCAAAAAAGTTTGAGAACCACTGGTATAAGGAACTCCTACAGGAGCAAATCCTCTCCACCAATGCAGGTTGACACCCTTTCCGCAGTTTATAGTCTTAAAGCACCAAGAGCTTAAATGAATGGCCCAGGGTTATACAGCTAATATTTTCCAGAGACTAGACTTGAATCCTTCTCTTCCTGGCTAATTGGACAGAGGAAGAAGTTGAGGCCCAGAGAGGGGAAAGGATTTGTCTAGGGCTTACGTGGCACATCTGGAATTCAGATATAGGTCTTCTGACTCCAAAGTCTGAGTATAGGACACATTTTATTATAAGAAACCTGGTTTATGATCAATACTGATTTCAAAACTGTAGAATATACAGGTACACAGTGTCAGTCATTTAAAGGTCTTCAGAGAGCTGGTCAATGTAACTGAGAAATTAAGTGACAACCACGGTTACACAGAGCCAGTATACAATATACACAGAGGCAAGACTTGAACCTAGGTCTTTTTGTTTCTATGGTTAGTCTTTTATATTATGCTGCCTCAGTTTCCAAACCTGTAAAACCAAGATAGTAATACCTCTAGTACCTGACTGACAGCATTGTTTGGAGGGTCAAATGAGATCATATAAATGACAGGATTTTTTTGCCTCTCAGTTGTGTCTAATTCTCTATCTCTCCATCCACCCTTTCATCTCTCTCTTTTCTCCCTCTCTCTCCCCCTCTCTCCCTGTCTCTCTTACTCTCCCTCTCTCCCTTTCTCTCCTTACCTACCATCCATCTACCTATCTTCTATTGAGATGCATGAATGATTTCACATAGGGACTACCTTCTCCTCCTGAATGCTCTCCTCTCCTCTGAGTTTTCCTCACCACCCTTTCTTGGTTATCTACTTACCTGACCACTTCTCAGTTTCTCTGACTGAACCATCATCTGTATTTCTTCCCCTAACTGTAGGTGTTACCCGAGACTCTATATTGGACTCTCTTTTTCTCTCTCTCTTCTTGTACTTGTGATATGACCAGCTCTCTGGGCTCCAGTCGCACATCACCAACTGCTTATTGGACATTTTAATTGGACATCCCATAGGCATCTCAAACTCTCCATGCTCTAAATAGAACTCATTATCTTCCTCCCACGTACCCTTTTCTTTGGAAGTTCCCCATTTCTGTTGAGAGAATCACCATCCTTCCAGTCACCCACATTCACAATTTCTGCTTCATTTTGGATTCCTCACTCTCACTCACCTCACATATCTAAGCACTTGCCAAATCTTATCCATTCTACTTTCACATCTTTTGCAAATCTCCTTTTCTCTCCACTCACAGGCACCAACATAGTTCAGGACCTCAGCACCTCTCACCGAAATCACTGCAAATGCCTCTTAATTGGTCTGCCTGTCTCCAATTTCTCCCTTCTCCAGTCTATCCTCCAGCCAGCTGATTCTCTTAAATGTGGGACTGATCAGGTCACTTCCCTATTTAATAAATATCAGTGTGAATCCTTATTACCTCTAGAATAAAATTCTTGTTTGGCATTTAAAACTTAGCACTACCTACTTCTAACCATTCAGTCAGTCAGTGAGCATTTATTAAGCACTTACTCAGTACCAGGCACTGTGCTAAGTGCAGGGAGTACAAACAAAAGATGGTCCCTGCCCTCAAGAAGCTCACAGTCCAAAGGGAGAGACAACATGCAAACAACTACATACAAACAAGACCCGATCCACCTTTCTACACTCTTTGGCCCCCTTGCTACCCCACACACATGATCCTGACTCTCCTACCTTCATACCTTGCATAGGTTGTTCTATCTCCTCAACTCCACTGCTTAGAACCCCTTGTTCTCTTCAAGGTTCAGCTCAAGAATCACCTTCTTTCCATATGAGAATTTTCCTGAGCTTTGCAATTATTAGTGAGTCTAATTTCTTTGTAATTAGAACTCCTCCAATCACCTGGGTATTCATTTTGGTTTCATACAGATATATAAATATATATGTGTCATGCATGTATATATGTATATATACATGTACATATGCACAAATTTATACACATTATATATATGTATATATTGTATAGTTTTACAGGGTTTCAAAAAATTTTAATGAAGTTTGGAGTGATAGCTTACTGCACTATTTTAGGGACTCTGTTTATGCAAAAGATTTATTCTACCCAATAGAATGTAAACTTCTTTAATGAGTAAATAAATGAATTAAAAAGCATTTATGTAGTATCCCTTATAGAACAAACACCATGCTAGAGGCTAGGAGCACAGACTGAAAGATGAGACAGTTTCTGACCTCAGGGAACTTAAGTTCAAAGATCAGGAGAAAGCACAATCAGGGAAATCGTGGCCAGAGAAGGGAGTTTTGGTTCAAGGAGTCACTGGGTTAAGTGGAGGCATAAGGAAGTCAACTGTCATACCCTTACCAGAAGAAATGAAAGCATTGATTTGAAGACTATTCATAGAAGACAAAGAGGTGGAAAGAAAAGTGGAGGCTAAAGGAGGTGTGCACATAGGGGCCAAGGAGATGGTGGCTGGATGCCCTCAGCTTCCCCTGTGGAAGGCTAGACAAGATGAGAAGCATAGTCTAGGGCTGGTTGTAGGAGCTGAAGTCTGCTTACTTGTACACACTGCTTTCCAAGGATTTGCACTCTGTTAAACTGGTCCATATATAGGTCATTCTTAAATATTTGCTGTATCTCCCACTGAAAAAGAAATTGTGTATGTGTGTGTGTTTGTGTGTGTGTGTGGATTGTTAGCCCCTTGAAAGTTGCAGAGAGGCAGACTTAGGCTTAATATATAAAGTAACTTCTTACCACATTACTATCATGGAATGACCCACTTTAGGAGGCAGTGGGATGTCACTCATTAGAGGTGTTCAAGCAAACACTGAGTTGACCATTTGACTGAGCCATGGTAGTGGAGATTCTTATTCAGGTATGGATAATGGCCTCAGAGGCCCTTCTCAAACCTAGGATTCCTTGATTCCATAAATTCCATGTCGTTGCTTCTGGGTGATGAGAAGAAACGAGAGTGCGTAAGGAATGATTCATTATTCACCTTTCATGGCCCTGGAGATGGGTATAAGAATAATGATGTGTTTCATACCATATGGCTTAAAGAGGAAGGACTTCCAGGGCTCCCCAAGAGTTGAGCTTTCATATTTCCCTCTGATTTTTTTTCAGGCAACCTAACAACTTGAGGGAAAGGATCTAAGATTCACTTTTTAAATGAGAAAGTACAATTATTCTAGTTCAGCATTGATTCTAGTAGGTGTCTACCTTCATCTAAAAATAAAGATGGAGACGAGTCATTTTGTTTTCCCATGTCTGTTTCCTCATCTGTAAAATGAGGTAGTTGAAATAGACAATATCTAAAGCCTTGCAGTTAGGAGTAAGTCAGCAAAGAGTTGATGAGCTTTGTATACAACAGAATATCAGTCACTTCTTCTTATCCCAAAATACAAACTGTATCATTCCTTCTCTGTGAACTATCAAAGAAAAGTTATGTCACTGGAAAGGTCCAAGTGAAGGGTTTGTCCCTGACTTTATATCTCTCTAAATGATGTTCTCATTCCTTCCTTTGATTTTTTGGGTAGTTATTTGTGAGTAGGAGAAATCCAGAAGAAAAAGAGCTGGATAAACAAATACGGTTCTCAAAGAAGGTCAAGAATTTAATCATAGTTATCTTAGAATTGTGGCATTGTCTAAGCTGCTTTCCTGCAATTTCTTTTGTGTTATCAGGATGAGCGGTGGTGGATTTAGGAGTTGACCAAATTTGGTCTTCAAGAAGTCACTTTTCCCAGACAGATTAGATGGGAGTTGGTTCAAAAGATAGACCTAAGAAGAGACCTGCCCTAGCTGGACTCCTCTAACATCTAGCATCACTCCATTTCCCATCATCAAGAAATAGCTTAAACCTTCTCAATCTTCTCCAATGCCGTTGTCCACAATGTAGTAATATGGTACTTTTAAAAGGCCAGACTTCGAATGGTTCCTCCAGTCATGAAGAACTACAGTATCATACAATTAGAGCTAGAAGAGATAGACACAATCTAGTCCAATCACTTCATTTTACAAATGGAGAAACTGAGATCAAGTGATTTCCCAAGTTTACACATTTTCCCTGGGGCTTGAATCCTAGCTATATCAAGGGATCGTTAGACATGAAAGGAATCTCAGAGAATGTCTAGTTCAACATCCATTATTTTACAGATAGGGAAATGGAGGATCATTGAGTTAAGTGACTTGCTCATGGTCACACAGGCAATATCAGATGTCAGATCTGAATCCAGGTCTTTCTGAATCGAGAGCTAGTACTCTTTTCATTTTGTCTCTAGGTTGCAGGAGGATCCAGGGTCAAGATACAAGTTCTCATCGACTAGAATTTCCACAGCATTACCTTTTAATTTCCTCAAGGGACAATGATCACACCAAGATCACTGTGCAAAGCCATAGTTTCTTAAGATGAAAAGCCTTGGTAAGACTTGATATCTGTCCATTTTCTGGGGCAACTCTTTCTCATGGCTTAAGGAAGAAGTGTAGAAGAAGTCAGGTGGGTACATGTAGTTTGAATGCACAGAGTAGGTGAACCTAGGCTTTGCAGACTGGCAAATAAAAGTAATGTCCATGCAGGGTGTTCCAGGATCCAAGGGTAGAAATGACTACTTCTCTGGTCATAGGTATGGTTGGGTCTAGTAGTGTGCCATTGTGGTGAGGGGCACTGGGACGCTGTGTCCTCATTCTATTTCCATAGTTGGTGGATTTCATCCAGTGATTGAGAAGGAAGGGCCAGGTAGGGTGGGTGAGATGAAGAAGGGACATTGGGAAATTCTGATATTTCTGTCCTAAGTCTTCCAGTTGTCCATTTCAAAGCTCAAATTAATGTAGGAGTCACAATCAGAACTGGTATGTATGTTCAGAGGCATGTAGGGATCATTTAAGTCTTTCTCCTCCCCTGCTCAAGGGCTCAGTCACTTCTTGCCTTAATAACAGGGGGGAAAACTTATTAAGTAACTTAAGAATAAGGAGAAATAGTGGCTAGATAATTTTCATTATGGTTCAGCTTATTTTAAGGTTTTAAAAAATCTCAGCTATGAAGCCTAGAAGGGTGAGTGTCATGTGTGTAGACGTCCCAGAGATCCAAGCCATGCTTTACTCTTCTGTAGAGTGATAGCCCAACATATCAACACACTCAACTTGTCCTTGATATGTAAAATGGTAAGATGGACCAGGTGACCCTGAAGTACTTTCCAGCTTAATCTCTAGGATGCTATGATGCAGTGTCTTAAAATGTACCATAAAATAATTTATCTGGTTAATCAATGACTTCTCCCAATTCTTTTCTACTGCTTACCCCATCTCCTTTTTCCAGTAAATCACTCACCTCATAGTGAGAGTTAGTCAGATACCTTACAAGAAGGACAACAGAAGAAGCCTAGCTGTTTGGGGTAAGGAGATGTTCAAAGGAGGAAAGAGGGTCTTGCAGAGCAGCTTTCAGGACTTCCTATTGGTGCCCCTAATCCTTGAGGAGGAGCAAACTGAAGGTCCAATCCAATGATACTTCACAGGAGTTCTTTAAAACATCTCTTAAGGTTTATAAGCAGGGAATGGAGGGTAGAGGAGGCTTGGATGTAGAGCCCAGCAGACTGGAGCCCCCAGGGCTGCCATTGTTACTGCATACATTCTACTTCCATTTCAGAATCCCCTGGCATAATGGAAGCCCTGAGTTTGGAGGAGAAGGACCA
This sequence comes from Notamacropus eugenii, assembly GCF_028372415.1. Taxonomy (NCBI): domain Eukaryota; kingdom Metazoa; phylum Chordata; class Mammalia; order Diprotodontia; family Macropodidae; genus Notamacropus; species Notamacropus eugenii. Next base: position 38,106,854 of record NC_092876.1, read on the forward strand.
GAGGCCAAAGCCCAGCTTTGCTCCTTATAGGCATGGCATGACTTCATTTGGCCCTGGAAAGCATCTCTTCTTCTGGCAAATGAGGGGTTGAACTAAATGATCTCCAAGGTTCTCTTCACTTTTAAATCTGGTGAGTTATGGGGACATTGTAAGGAGAGTACTGGATCTGTATTCAGGAACACCTGTGTTTGGATCTCACCTCTGACACTCACTGTGTGACCAAAAGATGTCACCTAATCCTTCTCTCCTTGTCTCTCAAAAGAAGGGAGTTGGACAGAATGTCCTTCCATATATAGACGGCATTATAATTATTATCTATATGATAGAAATAATTATTACTTACATCACCAGGTTGCTGTAAGGGCAAATGTGTTGAAGTGTATGAAGTGTTATAAAGGCATCAGCTACTAATTAGAAGAAGCTAGGTGCACCATGGACAGAGCACAGCCCTGGCAATCAGGAATAACCATCAGAAACATTAACATTTACATGGTACCTACTATGTTCCAGGCACTGTGCTAAGCACTTCATAATGATTACCTCATTTGAACCCCACAACAACCCTGTGAGGCAGGTGCTATTATTATCTCCATTTTACAGATGAAGAAACTGAGGCAAACTGAAGTCAAGTGACTTGCCCAGGGTCATACCAGTAAGCCCACATTCTATGCACTGTACCACCTCTAAGACAGAAAGAACTGAATTCCGATCTTTCTTCAGGCACTTACTAGCTGTGTGATCCTGGACACATCCCTTAACCTCTGCCTGCCTCTATTTCCTCATCTCTAAACTGAGGATAATAATAGCACTTCCCTCTCAGGGTTATTGTCAGGATCAAATGAGATATTTGTAAAGTGACTTGCAAACCTTAAAGCGCTATATAAGTGGTAGTTATCCCTATCATCATTCTCATCGCCACCCCCACCATCACCATCACCATCACCATCACCATCATTAGCTAGTGCAAATGGACTGCCCCAACTCCTGAACTGGTACTAGTATGAATTTTTCGTTGAGGAATCATGTAATCTTGGAGCTGGGGGAGACCTCAAAAGACATCTAGTCCTACCTTCTAGCCTTTGTGGGTCTCCCTGATTGGGGAAGGAGAAGAGTGGGTCACTCGACCTGATTTGGAATGCCATCAGGGTCCAGGAACTCATCACCTCACAAGGAAGCCTGTTCTGATATTGGGTGGATGTTGTCGATTGCTAGGCAATCGTTCTTCTTTATACTGAGCTGAAATCTTTCTCCTTGAAACTTGTTCTCATTGGTTCCAGTTTTATCTTCAGCTAAGCAGGGCTAAATCTACACTCCATGGCAGCCTTTCAGACATTTGAAGACACTGATAATGCTTATTTTCTCCTATCTCTCTATCTTCCTTTCCCCATTCTCCCTTCTCTTCTCTTATCTCTTATTTTATGCATTTAAATACATTTTTCTTTGGAAGGAATCCATAGGCTTCCCAAGACTGGCAAAGAGACCCAAGACAGAGAAAAAGTCAAGAACCTTTGCTGTATAATTATTATTTCTATTTTCCACATAACAAACTGAGGCTCAGAGACAGAAAAGGATTTGCCCAGGATCACGAAGCTAGGTGTCAAATGCCAGACTTGAACTTGTCCTCATGACTCCAAGGTCAGAGATTTTTTTCTCATCTGCAAGCTGTTACCCCATAAATGGCACAATGGATAGTCATCTAATTTTGGAGTCAGAGGATCTTGGTTCAAATCCTACCCTCTGGCAAGGTATATATGTGACCTTGGGCAAGTCACTTATTTCTGTGGGATAGTTTTCCTTCTCTGGAAAATGAGGGAGATGGATTAGATGGAATTTGAGGTCCCCCCAGTTTTGAATCTGTGAGTCTATAAATTCTAGGTCACCTCCTCCCCCCCCCCCACAAAAAAAGAAAATTCTGCTCAAAATAGGTAAGAATGTTCCTTTTCTCTTTCCACCAGGGGAAAAGAGTTGGTGCCTGAGGCTCTGTTGAGAGACTTCTGGATGTATTGACAGCTTGGTTGGGGAAGAAAAGCAAATAGATATTAGCTCTTCAGAGCTCTCAAGCAAAGCCTTCCCTTGGAAGGGAATAAACCAAAGAACTGCTTAAACACTCTCTCTCTCTCTCTCTCTATCTATCTATCTCTATCTCTCTCTCTTCTCCCACTTCTTCCCTCTTCTCCCCCCCTTCACTTCCCTTTCCCTGTCTCCCCTCCTTCCTCCTCTATTTCCTTCCCCTCCCTTCTTTTATTTTCCCCCTGCTACTCTCCCTCCTTTCTCTCCCTCTTTCTTCTCCTCTCTCTTCATTTCTCTCAGTCTTCGTCTTCCCCTCACTTGTTATCCTCTAAGAATATTCAGTTAGATGACTCCTTTTCCAAGTGTTGCAGAATAGAAACTATATTTAATATTGGTAAGATTAATAATCTTAAGCTTCTGCATTCCCATTATTCCACGTTCTACTGTTTCTTCTCTCCAAAGATCAAAATGATCTTGCCTATCTGCTTGTCCCTTCACACTCTTTCCTTTGGCAAAATCTGATTGAACCAACTCAGTACTTGGGAAAACCAGGTCAAGTTTAAAAAAATAATTTCCAACTTTGAGTTCTAACTGGGCTACTGAGTCCAAAGTTCTTATGGAATGAAATGTTTTAGGAAAATGATAAAGCCAATTGTGACTGCTGAAAATGATGGGATCTCCAATGAGAGAAGAGACTTGTCTCTGACTTTTCTTGTCTTAATTAATGTCACTTTGTCCACCCTACACTTTCACAGGAATCCCCTCTAATAATAGCAGTCATCACCTATACAGTACTTCAAAAGGCTTAAAAGGTTTAACGTGTTATCTCATTGGATTCTCATAACAACTTGGTTGTGTGTGTGTGTGTGTGTGTGTGTGTGTGTGTTATTGTTCCTATTTTACAGATGAGGGAACTGATACTGAGGGATTCAATGACTTGCCCAAGGTTACACAGTCAGTCTGGTAGTGGTGGGGTTTTGAACTCAGGTCTTACCTGATTCTAGGTTTGTTGCTCTATCCACTGTATCTCCCAGCCGTCCTCAACCACATACCCAAGAAGTGGCCATCTAGCTTTTGTCTGAAGACCTCTGGTGAGGAAGAACCTGCTGTTTCACTCCAGGAGGTAGCCCATTGACCTTTGCGTAGCTCTAATTATTAGAAAGGTCTTCCTTATATAAAACCTAAATTTATCTTCCTCATTGCTCTGGGGCCAAGTAGAACACTTTGGATGTCTTTTCCTCAGTGGAATAGCCATTCAAATACTTTAAGATCGTCAGCCTTGGTGTCCACTAAGGAAACTGGCAAGCCATTTCAGCTCTGACATTCTCCTGGGTCCACGAGACATCTTCAGTCAATGCTCAGGTTTACTTGGCCTGGTCATAGCTAAGAGAAGGAAGGATGACTTTCAGGGAGCAGGGGTCACAGTGGGAAGGTGAACTCTGCTAGATTATCTAACTTAGGTTATCTAATCCATCTAGCACTCACCTAGAGCTTTGTCTTTCTGCCATGTTCCAAGTCCAGACCTGGATCTTGGGTTCTTACAATGAAAGGGATTGAGTTAGAGTCAGACACACCCGAAGTCTGGGCTGGTGAACCCAGAGGCTCCAAAGAGTGCCCAGAATGTGTCAGAAGGATAAGCTAGGGCCATCCCTGGCTGACAGTGGAGTTGTCAGAAGAGGGCAAACCCTGTTACAACTGGTTCCACTTCAAACCACCCCAGAGATACGTCCTAGGGATTCTGAGAAACATGGCATTCGCTTGAGGTTCAGGGTCACTAGTTTACTCACGGCAAAGCTATGGAATGTCTTTATTCAACTTGTCTCCATACTCTGCTTTTGCTTCATTGGGGCTTTTCTGTTTACATATTCCTTGACTTTCTCCCAAGCTCAAGTCTCATTCCAGCCCTCCTGTCTGGCAGTCAAGTGAATGATAAGCCAGACCACACTGAGACGTCTTTCATCAGTGGGAGGTATTCTACTTAGGAGAAGATGTGGCATGTAAGAGTGAGCATGGATTTAGGAGCCAAAGAGAGCTGGGTTCAAATCCTGCCTCTTATTCTTGTGACTTATGTAACCTTAAGCAAATTATTTACTTATGGGGACTTGAGTTTCCTTTTAAAATGAAGAAGGTTAGACCAGATGACTTATAAAATCCTTTTCAGCTATAGATCTGTGATCTTCTGTCTTAATGTCCCCACAAGAAGGAAGCAGGGTAGCCCTGGGCTTTTGGTTAATCGCACAAAAGATCTTGGTGTCATAGAGGCATCTTGGGAATCAGGTTTCAGGAAATGTCTTTGTCATCGTTCCTGTTGGGGAAACTCAGATTCCATTTGAATAGAGCTAGTGACAGGAGATTTACTTCTTCTCTGACTCAGTTTCCTTATCTGTAAAATGGATCTAAATAATAGCACAGCCCTCAGTTTTATTGTAGAGGAACAAATGAGATGAATTAATGTGTGTATGGTCATTGCTTTAAAATACCATACAGAGAAAGGCAACTTTGAAGTAGCGGAGTGAAGGCTAATTTTAGAGTCAGATTCAAATCTTGTGTTATCCTAGGCAAGTTACTTAATCTATGAGTGGCTCAGCCAATTATATGACGCTAAGTTACCCAGAAGGCACCAACTTGTATTAGTAGAGGGAGTTTCCTTAATAGGAGATTCTTAGACGAATGAAATCGCAAATCTAATAAAAAGAAGCAATGACTTAAAACAACAACTACCTACTGGGTGCTGTACAAATTTTTTTTTCTGACTAAATGGAAATAGCCCATCCCAATTTTAGATAGTGATAATTATTTTAAAAATTTTCCTTCTATTGAGCCCAAGCCTGTCCCATTAGAAACCCTCCCAACCTCCTCCCCGTTCCTCACTGGCCTTGGTTCTATCCCCTGGGGCCACCTAAAGACATTTCTTCCCTTTTCTCCTTGACAGCACATCAGATATTTGAAGGCAACACTCATGCCTCCCACCAGAGACGCCTCTTCTCCATACTAAACAGTGCAGGGAGCCAGGCTGTCTGGGAAGAGAGGAAATGAAATGAGAAACTAAATGCAGTCATTTTCACCCTAAAATTTTGTTATGAGTTTGTAATGGAGTTTCACAATCTAATCACACCACCTCTTCTTCCCTGCAAACCAGAGATCTTGTCAAGCATTTTCATACCTTGTAGAGCAGTTGGGGGAGGAAAATTTAGAATTGATACAGAGGAAAATATAACCATGAGAGCTGACCCAAAGTGGGATGGACTGCCTTGGAAGGGAGTGAGCACCCCCTCTCTTGAGATGATCAAACAAAGGTGGAGGGCCATTTATTGGGGTTACTGTCATTCAGGAGTTCTTTGTTTCAGGTACCCCTCTGGTAGTTGGGAAAAGTTTCCCAACCTCGTTCTCAGCATTGTGTTTTTAAATAATTGGAGGAAATGCCAAATTTCAGTTAGAGGTTCATGAAAATAAAGATGTATTTTTTTTCCTTTTAAGTTCAGAGACCACCTAAACCTATCCACAGACCTGTTTTGGGGAAGGGATCCATGGTGAAGAACCCAGGTGAAGAACCTTTGCTATAATAGAATGGGGTCTTGTTCAGATATAATTTGAACTAGTTGGCCATGAGGTTTCTACAAGCTGTGAATTTCAATGAGGAAGGAAAAATGATAAAGGCCAAATCTGAGTTTTGGTTAAAATATGGATCATGAATAGGCAATCAGGTGCTTTCTGAATCCTTAAAGAACCCTGAAAGAGGGGGATGGGCACAGCATCTCAGAGTTACAAGGGATTTCTGATACAACCCACACCTACATAAGAATCTCTACCACATCCTTGACAAGAAGTCATCCATCTTTTGCTTCACCATTCTAGTGAGGAGGGGGCAACCTGTTCCACCTGTGGACAGCTCCCACCATTAGGAGCTGCTTCTCATTGTATTCTAATGATGTAAGAAAATTGTTGAAAATGCTGATCATGGGTCAACTGTGGTGGGATTTGCCATAGAATCCATTCTGAGACTGTCAGAGTCAATGAAGGGTTACCTATATGCTCAGAGAATTAGAGGTGGAAGAGCCTTCAGAGGTCATCTGATTTAATACCTTCATTTTACAATTAAGACTAAGGAAGACTGAAGGACTTGAACATGGTCATACAGTAGTTAAGTAACAGAGCTGAAATTTACACCCAGTTTTCTGACTCAAAATCTCCTCTAGTTCATAGAGGAGATTGATCATGTTTAAATTGGATTGTGCACCTCTGCTGATGAAGGTATTTGTGGGGTAGAGGATAGACTAGGACCTAGGAAAATTTGAATTCAAATCCCACCTGATTCATAGACATGACACAGAACTCAAAGCCTCAGTTTCCTCCTTGAAAATGGGATTAATAATATTTTCCCTACCTCAGATATTGGTCATGAGGATAGCTGCTTTCCTAGTTCTACAAATATGAATTCTGAAACTTATTTCCTTTAACTCTGACTCTGGTAAGCTGAAACTTATCAAATAGGACATGGACTTATGCTTCCTTTTGTTTTAGCTGCAAGGAAGAATTTCTAAGACAATAGTTCAACAAGATTGCTTGTGGGGGAAATGTTTAAACTACTTTGGAAGTAGGGGAGGACCACCTGTTTTTATAAGCTCTTTTGCAGTTTGGTTTTTACATCCAAACAGTGGACCTAGTAAGTCAAACCATTCTCTATTCATCAAAATAGGTCCTCTAGGGATTTGCGATGGGCAATGCTTCCTTAGGCTAGGTCAAGCTACCAATTGTATTTCAAGCTAAAAATCCAACACTAAAAAGCTCGATAAACCAGATTCAAATACAATGCTCAAGAATTCTAATAATGTATGACTTGGGGAAGAAAAGATGGGTTAGTCACATAGCAAGGTTGAAGGATAACTAATTTGTTGTTAGCCTCCTTGTTCCATAGATAACGTCCATGTTAAGAGATCTTCCAGAGGGTCCCTAGCACATGGGAGGACTTTCTTTGATCTACTTATGGGATGACATAGATAAGATTGGAGCAGGATTCACAGACTTAAATGGGTTGTAATGTGCACCACTGGAGGGAACTATCCTTTAGGTGAGATCCCAAATCTCCTGGATCACTGGAGTATTTCACACTGGCTTGTATCATTGTTTCTCACAGTTGGGTATTTTAAATTATATTTCAAGCAAAGGCATACAGGCTGACGACCACAGGTAGCAGAATTGGGTGCATCAGCAGAGAAAGCAAATAACCCAAGTGGGTTATAAACTGTAGTGAGGCATAAATGCAGTCCGTAGTAAACCAGCACTGGGAGTAAGTAGATATCACTTGGTTTGGAAGTTCTCCACATGGACATGACTTCCCCAGAAGCTGGACTTTAGGCATATCCCTGACTCTTGTGACCAAAGGCAATTTCATGCTTGGTGAGAACCTGCTTGTGAAGATGCCCTTTTATCGCCTGTGACCACCTGTAGTCCTTAAGTCCAGTTGAAACCTAATCAACCTTAAAGGAGCAAAATTACATACTGGAGAAATTAACCTTGCAGTCTTGCTCTTGGGTACCTGAGCTTAAGGTGCAGAGGCTAAGAGACACTGGTGACTCCAGCAGCAGTCTGAATTTGGAGTAGGCTGTGGTTCTGAGGAGCCCTAGCATCTCCCCTTCCTGCAGAAACTCTCTCCCCTCCCTTGCCAGTAGCACCTTTAACTTTAGGGCTTAAGACAAACTACAAGGCACTATATGTATTTATTTAAATTTTAAAAATGTTTTTTTCTCCCACCTCCCATGCTCCACTGGGTGAGGGGAACAACCTTGTAATGTATCAGTCAGTCAGTCAGTGAATATGATTTTTTTAAGTACCTACTATGTGTCATGCACTAACCCTTAATAGACTATAAACCCCAGGAAGGCAGGAGCTATATCTTAGCTAAATTTTGTCTTTCTAGCTAGGTGGTGAAGAGGATAGAGTATTTTCTTGGAATCAGCATGAAGCTATCTTAGCCATGTGATTAACCCTGGGCAAATCACTTAACTTTTCTCAGTCTAGTTTCCTCATCTGAAAAAAAAAATGAGGATCATGTGAAAGTATCCACCTTACAGAGTAGCTGCAATAATCAAATGAGATAACATATGGAAAGTGCATTACAAGTCTTAATGTGCTATATAAATGGTAGCTTTTATTATTATTGTTTAGGCAAATTTTGGATATCTCAATGTCCCCCTCTACGAAGGATTTGACAGTCTGTCAGGATGATAAAATAAAAAAATGGATAAGCACTATGACTAAGTATCATGTTAAAGTGCCATCTCCCCCTGTCCTCCCCAAACAATGGAGGATGGATACTTCTCAGGGGGAGGTGACTGGGTTGACTTGTAAAGGCCTCTCTCACTCTGTAGGTCAGTGAATACTGCAGCCCCATGAGATTTCTCTCTTGATCCTCCCTCGAAGCTTCTTCAAGTCACTGCTATTTTCATCTAGGAGGAGGCCATACTCGACCACCTTCCAGCAATCCTCATAGCGCTGTTCTTCCAAGCAGTGCTGACCTGCCAGGTGAAACATCTGGGCCAGTGCTTTGGTTCCCGGTTGAGCAGACACACTGTGCAGTGCCAAGGATGGAGAGAGTTGGAAGGCTCGGATGAACTCTTCCACAGCACTGGTCTCATCTGAGAGGCCTAAAAACAAGCAGCCTCTGGAACAGAAATCTTCCACCTGTGTCTGGAGGTCATTGACTGTGTGCTTCTGGATGACTTTGTCCAAGTCTCTGAGGGCCCCGCTGAAGTCATGCAGGTGGGACAGACACGATGCCCTCAGTCGGAGGTATCTGGGGTTCCCATTGCTGGCCAGGACAGCCAGGCTGTAGTAGCCAAGAGCCTTCTCTGGGCACTGATCCTTCTCTAGGGCATTTCCTTCTTCTGCTGCTGCCTGGACAAAGATAGAGACAGAGATGATTTCACTCTTACTAGCAACTAAAAAGACATAAACACTAAGAATTGGAAGGAATCTCCAAAGCCAACTAGTCTGACATGGATCTGAAGCAGAATCCTTTCTACTTCACACCCAGCAAGTATGAATGAAGTCCAGCCTGTGCTTGACCACCATTAGTGATGGGGAACTCACTACCTCCCCAAATGGCTCCTTCAAGTTTTAGATAAGTTTTTTGTTTCTACTTTTCAGAAAGTTTTTTCCTGACTTCAAGTCCAATTTTGCTTCTTTGCCTTCACTCTGCCTTCACCCTCACCCCAATTATTCCTACTTCTGGCCCCTGGGGTCAGGCAGAACAAGTCCCATGATGGCCTTTCAAATAAGACTCTCCTCCTTGCTTTTCTTTATATCTTTCCTCCTTCAGGCCAAACATTCCCATTTTCTTATGTGGCATGAACTCAAAGTGCTTCATTATTTAGGTTGCCCTCCTCTGACCACTCTCTGTCTTATCAGTTGTTCAGTCATTTCAGTCATGTCCAACTCTTCATGACCCCATTTAGGGTCTTTTCAGCAGAGATACTGGAATGGTTTGCAATTTTTTCTCCAGCTTACTTTACAGATGCAAAAAATGAGGCACACAGGATTAAGGGACTTGCCCAGGGTCACGCAGCTAGGAAGTGTCTGAGGCGGGATTTGAACTCATTAAGATAAGTTTGCTGACTCCAATCCAGTGCTAAAATGTGGCTCTCAGAACTGAACACAATACTCTTTTCTTGGTCTCAGTCTTTTATTCATTTTTCCCATCCTTCTGAGTGTCCACTCAGCACAAGCACTGATGGAATTGAACTGGTTGAGTTGGGTTGAGGAGATTAGGAGTTTTTAAACAAATTGAACTGGATGACATACAAAGGCCCTTCTAGTTCTTAATCTATGAACCATAGTGAAAGACACCAAGGACATTGGAGGTTAAGGGGTTTGCCTATGGTTACACAGGGAGTGAGTACTCTTCTCTGTCTCCAGAATCTCCTCCACCAACCTGTCTCTCCATTACATCCTCTTCTATGCTCCCTGGTGAAGACATTGACTTTAGTTTAGATGCCTTAGTCCAGAGTTTGGGGGATGGATAAGAAGCTGTATAATCTCACTGAGGTGCATCTTAGATTGAAAGGCATTGAGCTCTGGATGTGGGCTTGGGTCACAGTATGTAAGGGAAGATCTGGGGGTTTAGTCAATATAATAGGAGTCAACATTATAATATGGTGTTCAAGAAAACTAATGGATTTCTAGTCTGTATTATAAGAGAAGCACAGTGTCTATGAAGAAGGCAATGATAGTCTTCTCTGGTCTAGTTGCCTCTAGGGTACTGTTCAGTTTAAAATGGACAGGTAAATTTTTTTCCCAAGTCATAGATTTATTTTTATAACTATTGATTGTCTCAGTTTCAGCTAGGTGGTAAAGTGGATAAAACACCACATCTGGAGTCAGTAAGATCTGATTTCAAATCTGGACTCAGACGCTTAGTACCTGTGCAACCATGGTCAAGTCATTTCACTGTGTTTGCCTCAGTTTCCTCATCTGTAAAATGATCTGGAGAAGGACATGGCAAACCACTCTAATGTCTTTCCCAAGAAAACCCCAATTGGAGTCATAAAGAGTTGGGCAAAACTGGGAAAATGTCTGAATAACTATCTCAGGCTCTTATTTCCTCCAACTGAATATTTTTTCATTTTTTAAGATTTTGAGCTCCAAATTCTTTCTCTCCCTCTAGTCCCTTCCCCACTTATTGAGAAGGCAAGCAGTATTACATGCAACATCTTGTAAAACATATTTTCATATTATCCATGTTGCATGACTTTTTTTTTATTTAACTTTTAACATTCATTTTCACAAAATTTTGGGTTACAAATTTTCTCCCCTTTTATCCCCTCCCCCCCCAAACACCAAGCATTCTAATTGCCCCTGTGACTCTCTCTTCTATCATCCCTCTCTGCCCTTGTCTCCGTCTTCTCTTTTGTCCTGTAGGGCCAGATAGCTTTCTATACCCCTTTACCTGTATTTCTTATTTCCTAGTGGTAAGAACATTACAGTTGATCCTAACACTTTGAGTTCCAACTTCTTTACCTCCCTCCCTCTCCACCCCTTCCCTTTGGAAGGCAAGCAATTCAATATAGGCCAAATCTGTGTAGTTTTGCAAATGACTTCCATAATAGTTGTGTTGTATAGGACTAACTATATTTCCCTCCATCCTATCCTGTCCCCCATTACTTCTATTCTCTTTTGATCCTATCCCTCCCCATGTGTGTCGACCTCAAATTGCTCCCTCCTCCCCATGCCCTCCCTTCCATCATCCCCCCCCCACCCTGCTTATCCTCTTATTCCCCACTTTCCTGTATTGTAAGATAGGTTTTCATACCAAAATGAGTGTGCATTTTATTCTTTCCTTTATTGGAATGTGATGAGAGTAAACTTCATGTTTTTCTCTCACCTCCCCTCTTTATCCCTCCACTAATAAGTCTTTTGCTTGCCTCTTTTATGAGAGATAATTTGCCCCATTCCATTTCTCCCTTTCTCCTCCCAATATATTTCTCTTTCACTGCTTGATTTCATTTTTTTAAGATATGATCCCATCCTCTTCAATTCACTCTGTGCACTCTGTCTCTATCTGTGTGTGCGTGTGTGTATGTGTGTGTGTGTAATCCCACCCAGTACCCAGATTCTGAAAAGTTTCAAGAGTTACAAATATTGTCTTTTCATGTAGGAATGTAAACAGTTCAACTTTAGTAAGTCCCTTATGACTTCTCTTTGCTGTTCACCTTTTCATGGTTCTCTTCATTCTTGTGTTTGAAAGTCAAATTTTCTTTTCAGCTCTGGTCTTTTCATCAAGGATGCTTGAAAATCCTCTATTTCATTGAAAGACCATTTTTTCCCCTGAAGTATTATACTCAGTTTTTCTGTGTAGGTGATTCTTGGTTTTAGTCCTAGTTCCTTTGACTTCTGAAATATCCTATTCCACGCCCTTCAATCTCTTAATGTAGAAGCTGCTAGATCTTGTGTTATCCTGATTGTATTTCCACAATACTTGAATTGTTTCTTTCTAGCTGCTTGCAATATTTTCTCCTTGACCTGGGAACTCTGGAATTTGGCCACAATGTTCCTAGGAGTTTCTCTTTTTGGATCTCTTTCAGGCGGTGATCTGTGGATTCCTTGAATGCTTATTTTGCCCTCTGGTTCTAGAATATCAGGGCAGTTTTCCTTGATAATTTCATGGAAGATGATGTCTAGGCTCTTCTTTTGATCATGGCTTTCAGGTAGTCCCAAAATTTTTAAATTGTCTCTCCTGAATCTATTTTCCAGGTCAGTTGTTTTTCCAATGAGATATTTCACATTATCTTCCATTTTTCCATTCTTCTCTCTTTGTTCTGTGACATCATGCTTTCTCGCAAAGTCCTTAGCCTCCATCTGTGCCATTCTAGTTTTGAAAGAACTATTTTCTTCAGTGAGATTTTGAATCTCCTTTTCCATTTGGCTAATTCTGCTTTTGAAAGCATTCTTCTCCTCATTGGCTTTTTGAGCCTCTTTTGCCAATTGAGTTAGGCTATTTTTCAATCTGTTAATTTCTTCAACATTTTTTTGGGCCTCCTTTAGCAGGGAGCTGATCTGCTTTTCATGCTTCTCTTTCATCTCTCTCATTTCTCTTCCCAGTTTTTCCTCCACCTCTCTAACTTGATTTTCAAAATTCTTTTTGAGCTCTTCCATGGCCTGAGCCCATTGGGTGGGCTGGGACACAGAAGCCTTGATTTCTGTGTCTTTGCCTGATGGTAAGCATTGTTCTTCCTCATCAGAAAGGAAGGGAGGAAATGCCTGTTCTCCAAGAAAGTAGCCTTCCATAGTCTTATTTCTTTTCCCTTTTCTGGGCATTTTCCCAGCCAGTGACTTGACCTCTGAATATTCTCCTCACACCCACCTCACCTCCTGATCCTCCCAGCCAGCGTTTGGGGACTGAGATTCAAATGCTGCTTCCAGCCACAGGGCTTTGGGCGGGGGCAGGGCTGCTATTCAGTATGAGATTATGTTCAGGTGGTCAGGTTGGGGCAGGGCCGCCTCTCAGGCTCAGTTCCCTCAGGGGGTTTATGCACAGACCTTCCACAATGGATTCAGGCTCCCGCCCGCTTGGGGAGCCCTGGTCTGCAGCCGCCTCTCAGCTTCTACCTCCGGGGGGGCCCGAATCATGGGGGCACCCCACTGCCCTCTCGACCCGCCAAAGAGACTCTCTCACCGACCCCCGTCACCTGTGGGCGGAGGGACTTGTGCGGCCACTGGAGATGCTGTCCCTGAAGCCTGCTCGGGTCTGTTTCTCTTGGTGCTGTGGCTGCAGCAGGTCTGGGCTGGGCTGGGCTCCGTGTCTGCAGCACGACGGACCTTTTGCGAGAGGTTTGCAGGTCCCTCTGTGGGTGGAGGGACCCGCGTGGCCACTGGAGATCCTGTCTCCGAAGCCCGCTCGGATCTTTTCCTCTCAGTGCCTCGGCGGCGGCAGGGCAGGGCTGCCCTCAGCTCCCAGTCCCAGCGCCCAGTCCGCAGAGTGAAGGACCCCCCGCGAGAGGTTTGCAGGTCCCTCCGGAACAGAAATCTCCCTCGCTCCAATATTCCATGGCCTCTGGGTGCAGAATTCGCCGTGAGTTACTCCCCTGTAGTGGTTCTGTGGGTTGTGGGTTCGGAGCTATGTGTATGTGCGTCTTTCTACTCTGCCATCTTGGCTCTGCCACATGACTTTTTTAAAGAAAAATAAAGCCCCTATAACAAAGATGAACAACTAAGAAATACAAATTTCCCCACTGGCCATGTCCAAAGATTGTCAGTCCTTCATGTCAATTTCAGTCCTTCATCTCTCTAGCAGGTAGCATATTTCATCTTTGGTCCTCTGGAATCATGGTTGGTCATTGCATTAACTGGATGGATATTTTAGCAAGGATATTGAAAAGCTGGAGGGATGAGGGCAAACAGAATAATGACTGAACTAGAGACCATGTCATAATGGGATTTATTGAAGGAATGAGGATTGTTTAACCTGGAGAAAAGAAGATTTGGTTGTGGGGTAGGGGAAGTGGACATGATAACTGTTTCAAAAGTAAATGAAGGACAGCCACGTGCAAGAGGGATCAGACTTGCTTGGCCCATGTGCTAAGAACTAGGAGGAGGGAATTGTAGAGAGACAATTTAGACTTCATGTAAGGAAGATCTTTCTAGCTATAAATGGAATGAGCTGCCTTGGGAGACAATGGCTTCTCCATCCTTGGGGGATTCTAAGCCAAGGCTGGATGATCACCTGTCAAGTATGTTGGAGAAAGAATTCATTTTCAAGTACCATTTAACTCTGTAACTTAGTGTTTATTTAAAATAGCTCCTTAGAGATCAACTAATCCACTAATCAACTAGCTAAAACTATCATTAAAAAAATAAGTTATTTTATTGGTGTCTGTTGTCTGTCCATAACTGATCATTCACCATTTCCCATTGATCCTTCCCTTGTGACAAAGAAAAATAATTAGGCAAACACATTGAATACAAAGACTAAATTCCATAAGGAATACAACATAATCTAATGTGTTAGTTTTCTTTTCAAATGATCAAATGAGATAACAGTTATAAGGGATTCAGCATAGTGTCTGGCACACAGTAACAAATAAATATTTATTAATATTTAATAATATTTATTATTAATAAATAAATATTTGTTTCCTCCTTTTCCGTTCCAACTTTGGGGCAAACAAAAATTTGATAAGCAGTATGCTTGTCTCCTCATAGCCCCTCCAACATCAATGGCTTCTATTAAAAAAATATCTCAGCCAATTTGTTGGGCACGAGGTATTTTAATTTGCATATCTCTTACTATTAATGTTTTGGAGCATTTTTCTATGGAGTCATTTATAGTTTGCAGTTCTGCTTCTTTCCAATCTGTCTTTCACAGCTGTCAAAGTGCTATTCTCAAAAAACAAGTCCAACCATGTCACTCCCAGATTCAGTACATTCCAGTGGCTTTCTATTGCCTCCAGTATCTAATATAGGCCCCTCTATTTGGCCCTTAAAACCCTTCACAGTCAAGGTCCAATCTATAGAAGAAGCATGTTCTAGAGTTAAATAACCTCAATTCAAATCTCCCTGCTAAGGCTTACTATGTGTGACCTTGGGCATTTTGTTTACACTCATTAGCCTCAGTTTCTCTCTCTGGAAATTAGGTAATTGGACTAGATAGCCTCTGAGGTTCCCTCATGGGATCCCATGCTGTTTTCCCCAATGGAATGTAAGATCCCTGAGGGCAGGGACCTATGAGTTTTTGTCTTTTATCCGCAGAGCTTAGCAGATTGCCTAGGCCCTTAATAAATGTTTTTTGATGAATGGATAAGCATAAGACTACCACTGACCAGATGTTAGGTCCCTCTAGACCCTGCTGTAGATCCCACTGAATTCTCTCTCAATAACACCTTAGGCTCCCATAAGGGATAGCCATCCTCATGAGTCCACAGCTTCTCCTGGAAACACCACCTCCTCCAAGACAAAAATACTCCAAGCTTTGTTTCAGCTTCCCTTTACACCTGCTCATCAGTGGCTGTTACAGTAGGGAACAGACTTGTTTGTAGCCTGGGTTAATCCAAGAACTTGCCATTAGAAAAGCATCCTGCAACATTAATGCTGGCTCATTTGTTTTTATGGCCTCGGCAATATAAAACTGGTTCCAAAACATTAAAGTGTGTTTCCCACAATTGACCGCAAGAACTCAGGCAGAGAGCAAGGGGAGGGAGTGCCCTGCACAGAAGGAAAGTAGGCTACAGGAAGGAAGATTCTCAGTCCTTGTGGTTTCAGAAGAGGAAGGGGCAGAGGACCACTTCAGTTCCCTATTAATCTGAAAGGCCAGGCAGTTTATTGGTTCTTGGCCAAAGCTCTTCTCTCTATAGCTCTCACCTCCTAAAGACCAAACGTTCATTTGTGAAAGTCTGCAAGGAAAAAAACCCAGACCTTCGGTGCACTAATGGATTTTTCATTACTTCTAACAAGCGAACTGTGGTTTCTCCAGGACTCAACCTAGAGAGATTGTGTGAGCTGCCAAGAGCAACTCCACCAAGGCTCAGTCCCACTCAGCAAGGGCAAATGAGTCCTTGGAGATGTGGGGGTGGAAGGAGGCAGGGAGGAGGGGAGGGAGTATATGGCATGTGGAGCCCCCACCTCCCAGCATCCTGTAGGATGGAAAACTATCCTACGCACCTTCGCTTTCCCTGCTCAAAACCTGGGTGAAAATGTGATTATTATCCATAAAACCTCCAGTCAAGTAAACATATAAAGTAAGCAAATAAAATAAAAGCCAACATAAATCCTTGATATATGGGAGACAGGATATTGCAAAGAAAAGAGGACTTGGTTTTATTTTCTTATTCTGATTCTTCTGGCCTGCGTGGCCTTAGGAAAGTCATTTCTCTTCACTCAGCTTCCTCTTCTGAGAAAGGAGACGGTTGGACAGGTTTAGACTGATGATCCTGTGAATATTATACCAATGCACTATCTGAACAGGGTAGAAATAAACAAATAAATAATGTGGGCATGCTCTGTTTGAATATTTTGAAATTTATGTTTTATCCTAGAAGCAAAATATAACATTTCTGCTCCATTTTGAGTCTGTTTGAAATTCTGCTGTCTTTGGAAACCCATGCTTTTAAAAAAAATACCCTACTAACCTTAAAAATGAAAAAAATTCAACTACATTTAATTATAGAAGAGGCAGTGTGGCACAGTAGAGAGAGCATTGAGTTGAAGGTCAGAGAACATGGGTTTGCATCCTGCCTCTCTCAGGCAGGACTTAGGTGTGTGACCTTAGATAAGTCATTTCTCTCAGCCTCACCTGTAAATTAGAGGTTGGATGAGCTGAACCAGGATGCCTTTTCCAGGTACAGAATCCCTGATCCTGGGAACCACAGACAACTTGGGAGCGTAAGTGTTTGGTCTCCCATGAGACTACTTGGAAAGTAGAGAACACTCATTGGAAAGTAGAGGTGCTGCTTATTTGTCACATCAAGGATATTATTCAATTCAGTTCTACAATAGGTCTTTCTTGGAGTATTGTGTTCAGCTCTGGGTATTATAGTTTATTTAAGAAAAAATACTGATAACCTGGAAAGTATCTATAGGAGATAACCAGGATGGTGAAGGACCTTACATCCATGTCATATGATAGCATGTTTAGCCTGGAAAAGAAAGGGATAAGATGATGGTCTTCTAGTAGATGAAGGACTGGGGAGGAAGGACCAAACTTTTCCTACTTGATCACAGATGTATAGGAGGCAGGTAAGTAGTGCAATGGGTAGAGTGATGGGCCTGGAGTCAAGAAGACTTGAGTTCAAATCTAATATCAAACACTTACTAGCTATAGGGGAAAAGATCACTGTCTGACTCAGTTACCTCTACTGTAAAATGGGGATCAAAATGATACTTTCCTCCCAAGGTTGTGATTGTGAAGATCAAATGAGATAATATTTGTAAAATGCTTAACATAGTGCCTGGCACATAGTAGGCGCTTCCTTTCCATGTACACAGATAAATAAATAGGAGACAATTTGAAGAGGAGGAAAGCATAAATAACTGGAGGCACCTGAAAACGTCTCATGCAGGAGGTGGTATCTCAGCCGAACCCTGAAGGTAGACAGGAATTTTGATCAGTGAAAGCAAGAAGGGAGTGTGTTCTAGGCACAGAACAAAGGCATGTGGGTGGAAGATTCAAAGTCAAGTTCAGAGGACAGTTTGTAGGCCAGGTTGGTTAGACTATGTGAAGGAGAAAAGAATGAAATTCCTGGTAAGGTCAGTGGGATCTGAATGGTAGAGTACTTGAAATGCCAAGCTGCACAGTCTGTGGTTGTTTTTATTGGTAATCCTAGAGACAGTAGGGAGCTGCTGCTGCTGTTCTATATACATACATACATACATACATACATACATATAGAGAGACAGAGAGACATAGAGGAGAGGGAGGAGAGAGAGAGAGACAGAAAGAGAGAAGAAGAAGCACATATCAATCAGAGTTTCTGACCATGGTGAGGGAGATGAACTGGCAGGCTATTACAATAGTACAGACTAGAGGTAAGGAGGTCATTGGCTAGAGTGGTGGCTCTGTGGGTGCACAGGAGAGGAAGGATGCCAGACAAACAGAATTGACAAGACTTGGCTCTGAGAGATGGGGTAAGGAAGAGGGAAGGTGCAAGTCAGAGTCACTAGAAAGATGGCAGTACCCTTGACAGGAATAGGGATGTTATATGGAGAGGATGGATATGGGGGGAAGGGAGGAATGGGATGAATTTCCTTTTGGACATATTGAATTTCTGACTTCCGAGTGAAAATGCTAGCAGAGGGAGACTGCCCTTTGTGCATGGTGGAGTTTTGGAAGAGTTTCTGGGGGTGAAGGCTAACTGAAGGTGGCTGGAATCACTCAGCACAAATTGATGGAAAATTACAGTTCTTTATTTCTGGCCAGAATTCTAGAACTCACCAAGAGAAATAAATCACACGAGCTCAGGCCATTGGATAGGAATGACCCTGATGGTCTTGATGTTCCCTCCCCACGCCATCTAGCTTCCTAGACAGACATTGCTTAAGACTCATTTCTAGCTAGAGAAAAATAGGGTACTTATAACTGCTTCTCAGCAACCGGACCCAAAGAAAGACATTTCAAAAGAGGGCAACCTCCAGAAGGATGGAGAGATCATAGCACTAAAGAGGCTGAGATAAAAGCCCCTCTCCCTTTTTTTCCCCCACTGGGGTGGGGGTGAGGTGTTTCAAGAAAAGTAGGTTAAGCTTTTCTTGTAGATTTTCCCATGGGTTAAAAGTTTGGGCTGTGACAGGAAGCCTTCCCCAATCCCTTTCGTGTGTTAATTATTTTCTATTTATCTTGCATATCTAGCTTTGTATATATTTGTTTGCAAATATATACACATAATATACATATATACATGCATATATTCATATACATGAACCTATACACACATCTGTCTATCTATCTGTCTTTATCTATCCATCCATTCAACTCTCACTCTCTCTCTCTCTCTCTCTCTCTCTCTCTCTCTCTCTCTCTGTCTCTCTCTCTCTCTGTCTCTCTCTCTCTCTCTGTCTCTCTCTCTCTCTCTCTCGCTCTCTCTCTCTCTCTCTCTCTCTCTCTTTCTGTCCCCTACTGGACTAGATGCCCTTCTTGAGGGCAGGGACTACATTTGCCTCTTTTTGTATCCCCAGCTCCTGCCACTTTAATAAATGTTGATTTATTGATTGAGATGGCCGTCAAAGAAGTTAGTGTGTGACCAGAATCCAAAATTCAGGGAGTGAGAATTCTATTTTCCTGTCTCTTGGTCAGAACACACCTGGATCATTATCTTCAGCTTTAAAATGAGCACCCCATTTTAGGCAGGGCATTGATAAGCTGCAGTGTGTCCAGAGGAGGGTGACCAGGTAAGTGAGTTGACTGGAGACCATGTCATATGTGATTCTGTTAAAGAGGACACTTAGCCTGTAGAAGAGGAAAAAATGGGTAGGGGAAGGAGAGTGGGGATAGTGGTTGCCTTTAAATGTCAACTGCCTTAAGAGCTATCACAAAGGAGACAATTACCCTGGTTCAGCTTGACCCCAAAGGACAGAACCAGAAACATATGGTGAATGTTGTAGGAAAGCGAGAATATGAAGGTGAAAAACTTCCTAACATTTACAGTTGTCCTAAATCAGGATGCTTTGGGAACTAGTGAATGTCCCTCCCTTTGACCAGCAGTTAGATGAGTCCTGAGTAGGGATGTGGCAGAAGGCCTGCTTATTCTAGGATGGGTCCCATTAGATGACCAACTCTGATGTTCTGGGAACCTGTAAATTTCAACACAAGACAGTCTCTTTTCATTATATTTCTTCAAGCCCTATTTGCTAAGAACCCCATAGCTTTCCCATGAATATATTAATTCCTCAGCCTGAACACTACAGAGAGTCAATGTTTTGGAGCTGGATTTTCCCCATCAATTTTTAATCTCCACTAAGATACCACAGTTTATGAATGGGCAGAATTTTCTCTTTCATCTGCTGGTATCTCTTAGTCCTTTTTCAAGTAATTCTCCAAAGGACTAGACTGAAGCAATGTCATTGCCACACCACAAAAAAATGTCTGCATAATCATGTGAAGGTCTCTTATCTTGTACAACAGATGTGTTCCTGCAAAGTTATACAGATGCCTCACTTTGTTAAAGTGAACCCTAATTCTGATGCATGCTGGGCCATGAGCTTTGTAAAGGAACACAGAGATAACTCCTTTTGTAATGTGGACAATCACCCTCTAATTGGTTGGTTTCATAAGCTGGGATTTTGCTATACTGGATTTTCTTAAAATGGGACACATAGACTCTACTGCCTCTGTCTCTTCCAGACCGACAAATAGCCTGAAAATCAATCAGTGCTTTGGCATCCCTTAAAGAAAGGATTTTCAAGTTGGAATTAGGCAGAGTAGCAAAAATGAATATGCCCTTTGACCAGTGCCTGAAACAGACCCTCAAGAAGATCAATGACAAAAAAAAAGGTCCCCATATATCTACCAAAATATTTATAGAAGCATATTTTTCTTGTTAAAGCAAAGAAATGGAAACAAAGCTGATGCTCATTTTGGGGGGAATAGCTATTGCAGTGCACAAATATCATGGAATATCATTGTATTGTAGGAAAGGATGACTGTGGTCATTATGGAAAAGCCTGGGAAGATTTATCAGAACTGATGCAACCTGAGCAGAGACAGGAAAAATATACAGCAGACAATGGAGATGGAAGGGATAAGAAAACAACTGAATCTGAAGGCTGTAAAATTGTAATGACCAGAATTGTCCTTTAAAAAGAGACACAAGGAGCCTTCTTCATATCACCCCATTTCTGGGCAGAGGTAGGGGAATATGGGTGTAGAACACAGAATGGTTGCTATTGTTGGTATGTGTTGCTGAACTGATTCCCCTTATTTTTTATTCTTTGTTACAAAGTATGGCTCTCTGTGTTGGAAAGAGGGGAGACATAGTTGAAGAAATGTAACATATAATTATGAAAAGTATCAATGCAAATGTACTTAAAAACTAAACTTTTGTGTAACTATGTTTTATATATATATACATACATGTGTGTATCTATAGACATATATGTGTATTTACATACATATACACACATACATGTATAGATATATACACATATACCATGTACATATATATACACATATATGTATATGTGTATATATATGCTTTTATGTACTGAGGAGGTTTTTAACATTAGTAAAATTGAATTTATTCAAACCAAGCAATTCAGGGATGACTGTCTCATCTATCTTGGGGTTACCTGGAGTTGGTACTCAATGGTTATAAAAGAATCCTTCGCAATGCCAGCTGGAACTTCTTCTTTGGGGAACACTCTATAGTGGGGAGCTGCTCAGGAAAGAGGGGAGCTTGTTGGTAGTAGAAGAGGTTGACAAATTGGTGACTGAAACCTAGTTACAGGATCCTAGTCTTAGAGGAAGATGTCTAGAAAACATCTTGTCTATCCTCCTCATCAGTATGGATGACAAAATGGAGTTCCAGAGAGAGCACCTACAAATTTCACAGGCAGAGGACCTCAGACTGGTGCAAAACCCCAGAGTTCATCTCGTCAGACTCAGACCTGAACTAGAATCCCTCAACATCATACCTGATGAGTGATCATTAGCCTTCATATTACAGAGAGGGAAACTGAGTCTAGGAGCCTTCAAGTGACTCTCCTGAGTTGCATACCTAGGATATGTCAAGATAAGATTGATATCTGGATTTTCCTGACTTCCAAATCTGGCATACCCTGTGAGATGTCACTCTGAGGTCTCATGGAGCCAGTCACATGAAACAGTTTTTGTCTTTAAGCAGGGAAGGCAGCTTCTTGCAGACATACATCCATTGCTGAAGTGGAGCTCTCAGTGGGGCATCATCCATTTGTTTTTCTGCCTGAGTTAATGTACAAGACTGAAAAACTCAAGCCAAGTTGCAGCTTCAGCCTAAATGGCTTTCAGAAGCATCGTGAAGATGTTAAATTTGAGGCCTGTGAAGGGAACAGGCAGATTAAATTCCCCACAGCCCTGCCTCCTTTCCTCTGCCCCCAGGGCCTGGCCCCATGGAATGGTTAGCTAGGTCCTGACTCATTACCTCTTCAAGATAGAAGCATTATTTTTTAAGTTTATTCAGAGCACGACTCAGGGTTATCTGAGTGAATTCTGCCTGTGTTCTGATTAATCCACTCTTGTCTTCAGAGAATGGAGGGAGAGAAAGCCTGGGCAGAAAATAAGCATTCTTATGATCTTCCAAGGAGGACCATAGGATCATAGAGCTAGAGTTGAAAGGGACCTCTGAGGTCATCTAAACCAACCCTCTTATTTGACTGATGAGGAAACTGAGGGCTGGGGGAGGAGAAATCACTTGTCTAAAGCCATACAGGTCAAATGATCAAGAGATCATACAGGCAGAAGCAGAAAGGACATGTAGTCCAATCCACAGCTGAATGAAAAGCCCCTGCCCAGAATGGCCATTCAGGCTCTGACCAAAGGCTGGTAGAGAGCAAGCTCGCAACCTCCTGGAGGAAGGGAACCCTTCTCATTGCTGGAAGTTTCTTTTTTTTTTTCAAAGCTCCAATCTGCCTCTTTGCCACCTGTAACCTCTGCCCTGATTGTGCCCTCTGGGACATATAACAGTCCAGGACTTCTTCTATAGGGCAGACCACTGTCCTGTGTCCTCCTGAAGCAGGCCTTCTCTTCTCTTCCCATTTCCTCCAACTGATTCTCATATGGTTCAGACTCAAGGTCCAGCTGGGTTACTTTCATTTGGCCAATCTCCATCTTAAAAGCTTTCTTCCTAAAATTTGGTACCTGAGACAGAACACAATATACCAGATATGGTCTGACCAGCTCTAGGGCCACTCCTCATCCCTCAGCTTCTCCTGGTGCCTCCATGCCACCCCATCCCCACTGCATTGCTCCTATACCTTCCTATTAAGAAGGCAGGTAGATTGAACTCTGGGCCTAGAGTCATGAAGACCTGAGTTCAAATCCCAACTCAGACACTTCCTAGCTATTGTGACCTTAGGCCTCCATTTCCTCATCTTTAAAGTGGACATAATAATAGCAACTATCTCTTAGGGTGTTTGTGAAGATTAAACGAAAGAGATGATTAAATGAATTAAATTATTAAATGTTAATATGTAACATGCTTTCTTTGCTGCTTAGTCCTTTTCAGTTTTGTCTGACTCTCCACTGACCTCATTTGGGTTGTTTTGGCAAAGATACTAGAGTGGTTTTCCATTTCCTCCTCCAGCTTATTTTGCAGATGAGGAAACTGAGGCAAACAGTGTTAAGTGAATTGGCCAGGGTCACACAGCTAGTAAGTATCTCAGGCCAGATCTGAACTCAGATCTTCCTGACTCCAGTCCTTATACCCAATCTATTGTACTATCTAACATGCTTCTCAAACCTTAAAATTCTCCATTAATGGTAGCGACCATTATTGCTAATATTACCATGACTACTACTACTAGCTGACGATGGCCTATGCTAAGGTCTTTGATAAATGTCCTATGCATAGATCTTTAATAAATGCCTATTCACTATTGACTATGTGGCCCTGGGCAAGTCACTTAGGCTCTCAGACTCAGTTTCTTCATCTGTAAAATGAGGATAATAATAGTACAATACTTAGAGCATTGTGAGAATCCAATGAGATATTTGTAAATTGCTTTTCAAATTTTAAAATGTTATTAGTATTATTGGGTTACAATTCATGTACTTTGTCTCTCCTGATAGAATGTAAAGTCCTTGAGGGTAAAGCTTATTTTTCTTTTGTTATCGTATCCCCAGCACTGAACCCAGAGTAGTATAGTAGGAATAGGAATAGGGACTAGACCTGAGACTTCACTGATATAGGGAACTCCAGGGTGAGGAAATTCCCCTTACCAATGTAGGTAACAGTCTTAGTTGCCTAGACCCAGAGCATGGCGAGTCTAAGGGACTTGCCCAGGGTCACCAAGCTGGGATATATCAGGTCTTCCTGTCTTCCAAGGCAGGCACTCTGTCCACTCTAGTACACCATCTTTCTGAGAAGGGTGGTAGACATTTAATAAATACTTGTTGATTGACTGATTATGTCAGAGAGCAACAGCCCCTCCCTCACCCTGGGCACTGTGCTTCCCATAAGGCATCATCTTAGTATACCCATCCTTCCTTTCTCTCTCCAGACTCCAAAGGTTTCTTGGGAATCTCTGGACATTTATGCACCTTACTACCAAGCCCAAATACACACACACACACACACACACACACACACACACACACATTATCCTTTTGCAAAAAATAAAAAGACAAGGGCTATAGAGGGGAAAACATAAGAGGTCCAACTAAGCCAGATTGTCCATCCCAAAAAGTATTTGCACATGAAACTAGGAGAACAGTAAATAAATGAAAAATGTAAAAATATGTTACGGTGCCATTTGATTGGGTGGGACTGAGGTATATACTAAAAATGAAGGAAAATCTTGGCAGTTGGGATAACTAAGGCTGAGAAGGATACCAACTGTAAGTTCATGGATTGAGATCTAGAAGTGACCTTTGGGGTCATATAATCTAGCCTCTCTATTTTACAGATGAAGAAAATGAGGTCTAGAGAGTGAAGTGGTTTGCCCCATGTCAGGACATCCTGGGAAACATAGGAAAAGTGGTATGAGGGAAGAATTCTACAAGTAGAGTCAGAAAACCTGGATTGAAAGTGTCCTGTTACCAAAGGCAGTTGGGGGTGTTTTGCCCTAAACTTCATGGTAGGCCATACATCTTGGGGAGGTTGGAGTTCATTGGACATCTGACCTAATCTCTAATTCTTAAGGTGAAGGGTGGAGTGCAAAACTCTCTTGTCAAAAGAATATATGGAATATACACACATATATACACATCATATATGCATACATACATGCATGGAAAACATACACATAACAATGTATGTATATCCAGCATATGATGTCATTCAGTCATTTTCAGTCATGTCTGACTCTTCATGATCTATTTTTGTTTTGACAAAGATACTGGAGTGGTTTGATATTTCCTTCTTCAGCTCATTTTACAGATGAGGAAACAGACAAACAGGATGAAGTGACTTGCTTAGGGTGAAACAGTTGGGAAGTGTCGAGGCTGGATTTGAACTCATGAAAATGAGTCCTCTGACTCCAGGCTCAGTGCTCTGTGTACTACGGCATCCCCTAGCACCCAAGATTTGAATAAAGAGCCGAAATTTGGCTCTGAGTAAAGTCTATTGTTGTTGGCCATCCTTTGATCTCCTAGAGGATCAAGATTTCAGGAAGGAGATGTCAAGATTTGCAAGTGAATTGGATCACAGAATGTTGGAGTTGGAAGAGAACTGAGGTCTAGGCTCCCACTTGTCCTTGAACAAGACTCTGTAGAACACTCCCATGAGCCGGCCTCCAGTTTCTGCTTGGTGACCCCTAGTCACTGAGAGCTCACTTCTTCCCAAGGCAGTTTGGTTCTACTTTTGAGTGACCTTAATTGTTAGGCATCTTTTCTTTACTCAAGCCTAAAACTGTCTCTGGCAGTGAGACCTTTGAACCCAGGTCTTCCATCTCTACTTTCAGGATTCTTTCTTTATGTAGCTTTTCCACGTTCAAATGCTGGCTCAGACACTTGCTTAACTAGGGATAAAGAAAAAGGCAAAAGAGTCCCCATCCTCAAGGAGCTCACATTCTATTGGGGGAGATAACAGGCAATCAACTACATACCCATAAGATATATATGGGATAAATGGAAGGTAATCGCAGAAGGAAGGGTAGCTAGGGGACATCATAGGGCACAGAGTGCCAGGCCTGGAGCCAAGGAGACTCATCTTCATGAGTTCAAATCTGACCTCAGACATTTACTAGCTGTTTAACCCTGGACAAGTCACTCAACCCTGTTTGCCTCAGTTTCCCTATTTGTAAAATGAGCTACAGAAGGAAATGGCAACATCACCCCAGCATTTTTGCCAAGAAAACTCCAAAGGGAAACACAAAGAGTTGAACATGATTGAACAACAACAACTGACAGAAGGCTCGGGCAAGGATGGAAGTGCGGAGGGAGGAAGCTGGAAAAGGCCTCTTAAAGAAGATGGATTTGGGGCTGACTCTTGGAGAAGCCAGGGAAGCAAGGAGACATTATTTCAGGCATCGGGGACATCCAACAGGAAATCCTCTAGCCCATTTGATGCATTCTCTCAGAAGGACTTATGGAAGGGCATGGACAAGCATCATGCAGAGTAGGTATGGAGTAAGGCACTGAAATCTGCATTGGAAGAAATGATACCCATGTGGATGAGATATTGTGTTCACTGGCATTCCAAAGTAAGTGATTTCTTTGTCTTAAAAGCATGGACATGAAGCATGGCTTGGATTACAGTTTTTTGGTGGGTTCAAGATCTTGGCTCATGAAGACAATGAGACAATGTATGTAAAAGGAAGGAGCATTTCTATATCACCTACTATGTGCTTACACTGTGCTAAGTGTGTTTACAATTAATTATCTCATTTGATCTCTACAACTCTGGGAAGTAGGTGTTATTATGGTGCCCAATTTACAGATGAGGAAACTGAGGCAGAGATGACACAACTTGCCCAGGGTCACACAGCTAGGAAGTGTCAGAGGCTGGATTTGAACTCAAGTCTTCTTTATTCTAGGCCCAATGATCTAGCCACTGTGTCACTTGGTGCCAACCTCAGAATTTCCCTTTGGGAAGCCAAGAATTCCTACATAGCCTGAGAGAAAAGTAGGTCTCTGGGATTTGGGTGTCACTGAGCAGGTCACTGCAGAGACTTAGCAAAGGAAAGCATCTTCTGTCATCTTCACAAGAATGCAGGAGGGAGGAGAAGTGGGACCATTGTCTCATGGAGGTATATGGGGGTAGGGCAGCCTTAGTCAATTGGAAAAAAAACTGCAGCCATGGAGAGGAATATGATAGATACCAAATTAATAATGACAACCCAACTGGAGGGGTCCACTTCTTGACTGGAGGTCCCAGTCTCCAGTTCCTGGCCTGCCCTTTAGGAACAAGTAAGGACCATTTCCCCATTTCCAGCCAAGCCTCAAGACATCCAATAGAAGACAAGAGAGGGTAGATAGGTCCAGGGCACAGTTCCTCCTTACAAGTTTGTGTCTCCAGTTCATGGAAGGAGGGAGGAGAGGAGCCCTGCCTATTAGCAGATCTGGGACCAGAAGCATCCCAATGAGCCTGGGAGCTCCTTTGGGTTTCTTTATTTCCCAGAAGGACACATCAAAGCTTTTAGCTTTAATTTGGATGCTCCCCTCCTTTGGCCTCCTTTTAAGCCAGATAGGAATCCTTGAGCTCCCAAATCTCTCAAAAGAAAGGGGGATGGTTTTAGAAAAGGGTAGGGGGGTTTTCACGGTCATCTTGTTCTCCAAAGCCATCAAAGTAGAGATAAAACCAGAGTCTTCATCCGTCTGATGCAGCTAATACAGAAAACAGATTCTTTTCTTAAGATGTCAGTCAATAAGGCAGAAAGAACTTCAAAACTTTTCAGGCATTAGACACTGAATTCTAATACCCATCTATCCTGTTCTTGGGTTGATATCAAGTTAGAATGACAAAGATGGGAAAGTTTTGGGATTGTACTCAGATCCTCCTGATTCTAGGTCTAGTGCTACTTCAGCTGGCAGTTTCCCAGATGACCTCCCTGGGTCCAGTCTTGCCCTTTTTCAATCCGTTCTCTGCCCTGCGGCCCGAGTGACATTTGTAAGAAAGATCTGACCATGTCACTCTCCTTGACTCAGAAAATGTTCAATGGCTCCCTATTGCCTCTAAACTAAAATACAAAATCCTCAGCCTGGCATTTAAAACTTTTTGCTCTCTCTCCCTTGCCTTTTCACTCTTATTTCATAATATCTTTCCTCAGACCCCATGTGTTCCCGTCAACCAGCAGGCAAGCTGGCTCTTGTAAATGGCATGGCCCTTGCATTTGGAATGCTTTCCGTCTTCATCTTTGCTCACTGAGTTCCTTAACTTCCTTCTAGACCAAGGTCAAGTACCCCTTTGTATGTGAAACCTTCTCTGATTGCCTCAGTTACTAATGTCTAACATATTCCTGTTACCTTTTGCTATTTTGCAAATATTTCATATCTACTTATATATATGTATCCTGTTTCACCCTATAGAGTATAAGCTTCTTGAGGGCGAGGATTATTTCATGTTTGTATGCGCATCCTCCTTATGCCTAGCACAAGTATACAGTAGGTACTTACTAAATGCTTGTTAATTGATCCCCTGACACCCCCCCACACACACACATACACACATATACACTCTCCCTGAAGTTTTTAGGACTCTCTTCATCTTGAATTCACTTTGTATAAACTTTGTTTATTCATGTATATCTTGTATCCCCTTCCCTCTTTCCAGTAGAATTTTAGTTCCTTGAGGGCAGGGATTAATTACTTTTTTTCAGTTTATGCCCAGTGCTTAACTTAGTACCTGGCTGGCACATGGTAGGAGCTTACTAGGATTGTAGATCTATGGGTGGAAGGCAACATAGTACAAACTCCTCATTTTACAGATGAAGAAACTGAGGACCAGGGACCTTGACTTGTCCCAGGTCACACAGATAGTCAAAGTCAGAGGCAGCATTCGAACCCCCAACCTCTGACTAGAAAATGCTGGTTTCAATGAATTGAACCAAAGCCTGATCTCCGTTGCTAGTCTGCATCTTTCACCCTCCTCTAGGATGGCTTTCAACCCCCTTTTCTGGGGAGCAGGAAGAGACATAATCCATGGTTCAGTGAGTCCCAGACAGTCAAATGAGATTCCACCAGCTTCTTCCTGGTACAGGGTGTCTCACTCCCTTCTCGCGTATAGAGGCTTCTCTCAGACAAGGTAAGTAAGAAACTTTTACAAGCTGATAAATTAATTCTTGTTTACCAAGCTGTCTTCTCCCCATCAGCTGAAGTCATAACTGCAAATTGCATGCCTGTGCTTTCCTCAGAGATGCACTCAGATAATCAGGCAGCCGCCATGGCCTTAATGGGGTCTGATGAAGAGCAGGAGAGAATTTCCAAAGGGTTGAAGAAGCATAGATGGGGCTTTTAGGCTGCTGTGACTGCCTGGGGAGGCAACAGGCTGGGGGTAGGAATGGGGGAGGCCATTCCCCCATCTTCTCACCTTTCCCACAGAAACATAGAAAGGCAACAGCATATGGATTCTTGTTATTATCCTATGGGCCTTTGAATCATTGTCTTGTCTGTCCTGTAAGACAGTGAGCTCACCGAGGGCAGGACCATCTTTTTTTCCCTCTCTTTTTCCATCTAGAACACATTGCAAAGTGCTTTGGATGGGCATAATTTCATCTGAGTCTCAAAAATGCCCTGTCCAGGGTAGCAAGAATTTACCACCTTATAGATGTGGTAGTCAGAAACAAAAGAAATCAAAAACAGAACCTTAGATTCTTGGGGCCTTTTGGAGATCTGTTGAATTCAATGGAATGTAATGCAATTTAATGTAAGACTATAAAGGTCATAGATTTTGTTCTAAGGGGTTACCCTTGGAAAGACAGCAGAGCCAGTGGGGTACAGAAAAATGAATGCTGACTTTGGAGTCAGAGGGTCTGGGTTCAAATCATTCATCTGTCACTTATAACCTTTGCTACCTTGGTCAAGTTATTTCACTTCTCTGGGCCTCAGTTTTCTCATATGTAAAATAAGGGGGTTGGGCTGAATGACCTCTGAGGTCATTTTCAATTCTAAGTAGGATCACAGATTTAGAACTAGGGCTCAGAGATTATCCACCTCACCCCTTATATTTTATAGATAGGGAAACTGAGGTCTGTGAAGGTAAAGTTACCTAAGTTCTCACAGGTAGCATGCAGCAGAAGTGAAATCTGAACCCAAATTCTCCAATACCAGAACCACTGCTCTTTTCACTGTCTCCCTCCAACTAGGTGGCCTTTTGGAAAAAGTACTTCATTTGAGATCAGATCTGGGTTCAAATCTTGGCTCTGCCATTTACTATCTGGATGTCCTTAAGCAAGTTCTTCTTTGGGCTTGTTTCCTTATCTGTAAAATGGGGAGCATAATAGCACCTAGCTCCCATGGTTGATGTGAGCATTAAATGTGATAGTATTTATAAGTACTTAGCACAGTGCCTGGCACATAGTAGGAGCTTAATAAATGTTTATTCCCTTTCTTTCCCCTCCCTTTACTCTTGGGTGATCCTAAACAAGATGGCGCCAGTCCCTACCATACCTGTGAGAGCCTATGCCGCTGCTTGGTGTCCAACAGATGCAAGAGGAATGCCAGGTCCTTGGCATCTTTTCCAGCCAAGGGCTGCAAGTTGTGAATGGCAGCTGCAATGTCTTTTTTCTTCAACTGGAGGAATCCCAGACGGGCCTGGGCAGGCTCAGACCTGGGAGTGGGGCCTAGAACTTCTTGTAGGTGCTCAAGAGCCTTTTCATAGCAACCTGTTTGAGAGGGAATGTAGAAACAATGTACCATGGATGGCAAACTCAGGAACAAGAAAATAGATCAGCTCTAAATTTGGAGTCAGAAATCTTGGGTTCAAATCCTCACTCCACTACTGGGTGACCTTCAGCAAATTACTTAACTTCTATGGCCTCAGTTTCCTCATCTGTATAATAGGGGTTGGATTAAGCAGCTCCTCAGATTTCCTTTAGTTCCAAATCCAGATTTCCATTATATAATAACAGTAGCAACTGCCATGCTACAATATTTTACTTACTATATTTAAGGTATTTTAAGTTTTGCAAAGCTCTTTATGTGTTATTTCATTTGATCATGTGTATGTTAACTCATTGGATTACAGATGTGATCTCATCGGAGCCTCAAAACAACATCTTGAGATAAGAATTAAAGGTATAATTATTGCCATTTTATAGATGAGGAAACCAAGGTTCAGAGCGGGTTGGCAACTTGCCCAGAGTTACCTATCTAGTTGAACCTAAGTCTTGACTCCATTCAAGGGATTTCCTCCCTCCAATGCAAACTAATTGACTCACATTTATTCCTAAATTGTATATATTGGAAACCAGTCTCAAAATGATGTGTCCTTCACCCTCAGCCCTTGCCTAATATTAGATCTCTACTTTTCTTATGCAGTTATCCCTTCCTGTTTTTGTTTTGTTACCCTTTGAATCATCGTCTTGTCTCTCCTGCTAAACTATAAGCCCCTGTAGGCAAGGGACATTTTTTTCTCTCTTTCTTTGAGCATACAGTGTAATATGTTTTGAATGTACATGATTTCATCTGAGTCTCACAACATCCCTGTGCAACACAACTATAACTTGCCCTATTTTATAGGTGTGGCATTCAAGAAAAACAAACAGACAAAATTAAAAAAAAATAATTCTTTGGACCTCTTTGAGATCTTCTGGATTCAATGCAAAGCAATTCAGGGTCCACTATGTTCCCTGAGAATCAGCATAGAGGATAGAATGAGAGACTTTAGATCAGGAAGAGAAGGGGGGAAGCATGATAGCTGCCAAGTACCTACTGGTTGTCACATGGAAGAGGGATTAGTCTTATTCAGCTTGGCCCCCAGAGACCAGGACCAGAAGCAGTGGGTACAGAGACAGTGCTGGGCTGGAGGTCAGGACAAACTTCCTAACCATAAGAACCATCCAGAAGGGAATCAAGAAGTGGTGAGCTCTCACTCCTCGAAGGTCTTTAAGCAGAGGTAGAACGAGGACCCAGAGCTCCGGATCCTCAGTCCAGGGATCTTTCCTCTCTACTTTGCTACCCCTGGTTTTATCTTTCAAGTTTTGTCAAAGGGAAATGTTTCCTACCTAGACCGTACCAGGATCTTTCCTTAACAAAGGTTGTGGGGCCAGGTCCCTTACGGCTTTGAGAGTGGACATTTCTGCTTATACCCATTGCCATCAGCTCTGCTGGACTTTACAATCTGTTATTTAGTCAATAAACATTTATTGAGCACCTACTATGTGCCAGGCACTGTTCTAAGGGCTATGGATACAAAGCGAGGTAAAAGACAGTGCCTGCCCCCATGGGCAGTCTAATGGAGGAGAGAACATGCTAGCAAACATATACAAACAAGTTCTATCCAGGCTAAGTAGAAAATAACTGATTAAAAGGAATTAAAGAAGGCATCCTGTAGAAAGTGGAACTTTAGCTGGGACTTTATCTGCCTTCTGCTGCACCCTAACAACCACTGGGCCTGTTTCTCTGCCTGCAGCTTTCATCTCCTTAATGGCATGTCGGCCCTAATTAGAATGTCATCTCTCTGGAAGCAGGGACTCTCTGGTTTGTCCATTTGTACCCTTAGTGCGTGATGCTTGGCACACAGTAAGTACTTAATAAATGTGTTTCCATCCCATGCCTTTTCATATAGAACACTGATAGTACATTCCCTGGTAAAGCATCATTCTTACCTCTCAAAATCAAAACATCCGCAAGGAGGATCCACCAGCTGGAGTTCAAGGCATCTATTTTAACAAGCGCTTCCCCAATGACCAGCAGT
Source organism: Notamacropus eugenii (assembly GCF_028372415.1). Lineage (NCBI taxonomy): Eukaryota > Metazoa > Chordata > Mammalia > Diprotodontia > Macropodidae > Notamacropus > Notamacropus eugenii. The sequence goes on from NC_092876.1 coordinate 38,139,331, forward strand.
TTCTTGGAGGGCTCTTCCCTAGGAAGGCTCTTGTCCAAAGCCAGCTGGTTCAGTTCAGCTTTGCAGTGGGAGTAGAGGCCTTGAGTGATGAAGACCTGGGCTTCTTGCTTCAGTGACAAGATCTCAGGGACCACTCCTGCCATGTCCAAGGTAAGAGCAGAAATGATGTTGTCCACAGCTTCCTATGACGACAATCAACAGTGAGGCATTAGTGACCAGGTTGGGGAGCTCAGGTTTGGGCTCCAAACTCTCCCTCCCAGAAGCTTGTAGAATACTGATAGAATTTCTTCTTTCATTTGCATTCTTGGTGCCCTGTACACAGCAAGCAATTAATAAATGCTTGTTGACCTGACTTGACATTTATATGATGCAGTTAGGTAGCACTGTGGATAGCTTGACCACCATATTACACTTGACACAGTACTTGAAGATTCACCAAATGTCTTTTTACTCAAAAGTCCTACAAGTCTGAAAGAGTGAGCACTGTTATCTTCACTGTACAGACAGAAAAATAGAAGCCTAGGGAAGTACATGGACTCATCCAAGGTTATACAGTGACAAGCATTTATTAAACACCTACTATATGTCAGACGCTGAGCTGAGCACTAAGGATACAAAGAAAGGCAAAAATCAATCCCTGCCTTTGAGGAGTTCACAGTCCAATGGGATGGACCATATCACATACAAACAAGATGTATACTGGACAAACTGGAGTAATCTATGAGATTGACATTCAGGGCTTCAGGGGTCAAGACAGATATCTTCCTTTTAGGCCATGCTTATGCAGTCATCATTCATTCATTCTTACTTAGATATTTTGTTCCCAACTTTGTCAGTCTGCTTTCTTTATTTGGCCTTGACTAGTAATCCATCTCTAAATAAAATATCCATTCTATAGCTTTCTTGATCAGTGACCCTCCTCAACAGGATTATCTTTAAATAATGAGTTTCTACAGGAAGGAGTACTGCCCTAAGGATTACGGGGGAGAGGGGAGAAGTATAAGAATTGATCCCTGTCCCATATGAGGCTGAGGGAATCTAGTTGTTCTGGTGGAGAGCAGTGACATTATTGACTTGCAGTCTCATCTGACTCTTCATGACCCCATTGGGTGTTTTCTTGGCAGAGACACTGGAGGAGTTTGTCATTTCCTTCTCTAGCTTGTTTTACAGATGAAGAAACTGAGATCAACAGGGTAAAGTGACTTGGCCAGGGTCATGCAGCTAGGAAGTGTCTGAGACCAGAGCTGAATTCAAGAAGATGAGTCTTCCTAACTCCAGGTTTGGCACTCTGTCTAGCTGCTCTGTAGTCTCCCATTCTGTATCTGCAATGAAGATCCCGTCTACTTCACCTGACTGTAACAACAATAATTGTAATAGCTGATGTTTATATAGCGACCTAAGATTTACGAAATGCCTCACCCATACCTGGCCTTGACCCCTGAAATTAAAAACAAGATTTTCCCAAAACCCTCGGAACACTTAGAGAGAGGAGACAGATAATCCTACCAAGCACAGAAATGACCAGGTTTCTAAATATTCTATTCTTAACAGCATTTATTATTATCATTTCCCCCTTTTCTTCTACAGAACTTCACCTGCTAAGTGAATCAGGAAACCTAAGCAAGCTGCATGAAGGGCTTGCTTCTATCTAGAGAACCAGCAGGTTGGGAAACCACTTCCAATTACTAGGACACAGACTGGCTTTCTGCTGATAAACATATCTGTTTCTGCCAGAAAAGGTGGGCTGGCTGGCTGACAACCCAAATATGAAATCGTATGGTCCTGAAGTAGGGTACCAGTCCTGTCCTGACCTGAAACATCACATTACATCACGTCATGTCACATCATGTCACATCATGTCATGGCATGTCATACCATGTCATGTCACATCATGCCACATCACATATCTTCTTGGGCCTATGGAAATGGGAAGGCAGCATATGGTAGACAATGGCAGACCTGGGATCACAGGATCATAGAACTAGTGTTGGAAGGGAACCCAGAGAATTAGTTAAACCTTTTCACTCTTCAGAAGGGGAAACTGAGCCCAGAGAGGTTGAGGAATCAACTCAATGACCCACAGGTGGCACAGATCTGGGATCAGAACCCAGGACCTTTCACTGAAGAGCCAACTCCCCACTACACAGCGGAAGACCTGATCTGACACTAATTACCAATGTGTGATACTGGGTAATAATAATAGCTGTTATTCATGTAGCACTTTAAGATATACAGAGAGCTTTACATATGCTGTCTCATTCGACTCTTTTAACACCCCTATGAGGTAGGTATTGTTACTCGCCTTTGACAGAGGAGAAAACTGAGATTGAGGGAAGTTCATAACTTGCCCAAGGTCACATAGTATCAGGTCATGCTGAGGCAAAGAAGCTTGGCTCATCACAGTGCCAGGTGCACAGCATGTCTTTAATAAATGTTTATTGATTGATTGATTTAAGGAAGTGATTCCAAGGCCAGTCACTTCATCTGGTCTGGTTTTCAGTTCTCATCTGTAAAATGAAGTCATTGAACTAGATGGTCCCTGAGGTCTCTCTTGACTTTAACAATCTGTGCTTTTGCTGGAGAGAAGCATTTAATGAGTGCCTGACCTGTGCTGAGTTGTGTGGGTGGAGGTGAGTATGAATAGTATATAATCTCTGTCCACAAAGAGTTTATGGTCAAACTGGAAGAACAGGACATGGATAGTGAGAGCTATAGTATACAGCACACCAAAACAGATGTGAACTCAACTGATAGTCTATGATGCTTTGGGAGGGAGTGGGAACCTCTTAGCCCTTTACTTTGAGTCTTCCAAAGAGAAGTGAAGAGGTGAAAGGGATGTCTTTAGAGCTATTTTTTCCTATTCCCAAACTCACCCACAGGAGTACAAACCAATTTTCCTTCCTTCCTATTTTCCTTCCTTCCTTCTTTTTCTTCCTTCTTTCCTTCCTTCCTTTTCTTCCTTTTCTTCCTTCCTTCCTTCCTTCCTTCCTTCCTTCCTTCCTTCCTTCCTTCCTTCCTTCCTTTTCTTCCTTCCTTCCTTCCTTTCCTTCCTTCCTTCCTTCCTTCCTTCCTTCCTTCCTTCCTTCCTCCCTTCCTTCCTTCCTTCCTTCCTTCCTTCCTTCCTTCCTTCCTTCCATTGGTAGATTATAACCTCTATGTTCTTTGTGGCCCCATTTCTGTGGATAATTGAGGACTGACCTTACAATAGGTAGAATACATGCTTTGTTCATCTGTTAGAATTTTCCCAAATTCCAAAGATCTTTTTATCCATTTCTGGGGAGAATAAGCCATTAACTCCATTTAAGATTTTGGAAATTTCCCAGAAGTACCTTTGGTTGGGGTAAAAATAAACCAACGAAATATGAATTTTTTTGGGGGGTGGGCTGCCCTTGAGATAGGACAACCTGGCGTACTGGGACGCTGTTTGCATCTAAGTCCCCTATGATCCTATGATCTCTGAGGTTCTTTTCTGCTCTAAAACCCTATAATCAACCTATTCACTGAATAGTGTCTTTAAAATGAGGAACTCCCCACATGTATCTAAGCATTTGTTCACAGCCCATTAACTGCTTGGTGGGGAAGAAATGAAGGCTGAAACAGCTCTGATGCTAGAATGTGAACCATTAGGAAAACAGGACTCATTATGAAAATCTGGTTTATATTCACATTTTAGGGAGTTTTTTGGAGGTTGAAGTTTTCCATAAATCTAAACAGTCCCATTTTGATCTTTGGTCCAAGTGGGTCCAGATTTAGGGTACACCTACCCAGTCCAAAGAACTTGGAGGCTAATTATCCAAGGAATGAAAAAGGCATGTCTAGGTCTTTCCCAGCTGTACATCACTCAAAGGTCCTTGCTTTCTCAAAGTCATACCTTCTGTTGATTCAGAACCAGATACATAAATGCCCTGCCACACAGAGCCTGCACATTGGTAGGGTCAGTCCTGAGAATGGTGTTGAAGTCATAAATAGCTGTTTTCTTCTGGCCTAGGTGACCATAGCATCGGGCCCTGGCCAGGAGGGATTCCCTGGCCTGACTTCCTGGAGAAGAGGAGAGATAGACAAGTTAGACCACACTACGCTCTGGTAAGTAAAAGGTGAAACATGCTACCTACCTCCTGAGAGAGAGAGGTGATGACTCATAGAGCAGGATAGAATATACATTTTGGGGATACAGTTAACATGGAAATTTGTTTTGTTTAACTATGTGTATTTGTTATGAGAGTTTTATTTTACTTTTTTCTTTTGCAATGCAGTCACAGTTAGAGGGAGAGAGACGTTAAAAATAGGCCACCCCTCCTTTTCAATGTCCCCTCCAAAAGAAAGAGAACAAAAGGAAGGCAAATAAAAAGGAATTGCGGACAGGAAAGCTTTGAAAATTACATAGTAATTTGTTAAATACCTAAAAATAAAATCAAGCTTTATAGAATAGGTTTTCTGTCTTGTGTACAATGCTTTCCTTCTGTTCTAAATGCTCAGTTTACTTGCCGTTTGCAAGATTCAGAATTTAAAAATAATGAAAAAAAAAAAAAACAAGTCAGGCCAGAGTTAGCCCAATGTCTACTAAGAGAATTATTGATTTGTTGGTCTAGAGGGGGATCTCTGCTAACCTTTGCTTGAAGTCTTCCAATGAGATGGACCTTTCCCCTTTGGGAGAGTGGTAATGATTAGGAAGCTCGTTCTCCCTTGTAGATCCTAGTTCTGCTCTCTGCGGTCAAGCAGAACAAAGTTGGTCCCTCTTTCCCCATGACAGCCCTTCATATTCCTCCTGAGTCTATCTAACCTTCAGTTTCCTGACTCCAAGTCTAGCATTGTCTCCATCACAGAGAGGACAGAGATCATTGGAGAGAGTAGTCAGGGAAGTTATCTATACAGACAGAACATCAGCAAATGTACAGAAGGAGGAATAAGCCAGAGAAGTATGACAGAGATGAAACCTCAGTCTTCTCTGGACTACTTCCTCCTCTGCCAAAGTCAGTCAACCCATCAACAAACTAACGAGTATTTATGAAATGCCTACTTTGTGCCAAACCCTGCAGTGGGGATATAGATATAAAAGCAAAGTCCATCCCTGCCCTCAAAAAGCTTACATTTTATTGGTATTCTTAATCAGAGGTGTCAGACACAACAATACTCCACGATACTCCCAAATGCTCAGATTAAAATATAAGTGGGCAATATTTAACAAAATAGATGAAAAATCTAACAAAATATGGATAATATTTTAAAACTAAGCCAATATACACAGAAGGATTCTTATGTACAGTTTAGTGACCTTTGATTTTATTTGAGTTTGAGATCATTCTTCATAATGGCCAGTCCAGTTCTCTATTTCTGCTTATCACCTGACTGTTTCCAGAAATGAGAATTCTTATTTGTCTATAGCTTCATTATTTGTCGTTCAGTCATTTTTCAGATTCTTCTGACTCTCCATGTCTCTATTTGGGGTTTTCTTGGCAAAGATACTGGAGTGGTTTTCCATTTCCTTCTCCAGCTAATTTTATAGATGAGGAAACTGAGGCAAACAAAGTTAAGTGACTTATCCAGGGTCACACAGCTAGTAAATGTTTAAGGTCAAATTTGAACTCAGGAAGATGAGTCTTCCTGACTGCAGGTCTGGTGGTCCATCCACTTTACTACCTAGTTGCACTTTTCTATGACAGTCTCTAAATCTTGGATCCAGTGGTTCTGAGACCTATAGGACACACTTGTAGCAGATCACCTCTGTGCTTCATCTCTTTTCCTAATACCCTTGTCCTATCCTTTTCCACAAATTTCCCATATTTTCCTTTATTGTATTCAGCTGGAAACTGTCCTGTCAACAGGACAGATATCTCCCTGCCTATGATGTGAGATCATAAGATTATGGATTAAAGGCAGGAAGGAACAGTAGAGGCCATGAGTCCAAGATCTTCATTTTATAGATGAGGAAACTGAGGCACAGAGAGGTTAAGAGAATTGCCTAGGGTCATCCTGCTAGTATGCATTTGAAGTAGCATTTAAACCCAGGCTGTCCCTGACTTCACCTCTTGTTCCCTACGGAGATGAGAAAACAATCAGATGCAACCCTAAGTTAATTTAACTTACGATGGGAGTCCAGATGAAAATATGGTTGTTATGAGTCTGGAAGACTGCATGGTCCCTGGGAGAGAAGATGGAATTCAGGAGAGGGGGAAGAGGAATCATACGGACTATTTGTAAGCTAATTTGAGTTCTATATGTGTTTTCCACATTTTTTATGTGCACCCAGGGATATACAGCAAATTATTTTTTTAAAGGTGAACCTTTATTAAATGCAAAGTCATGAAGAATAATATTTTTATTCATCAAACTAAGAACATTAAAAAGTAACTAAATTTTAAATATAATTTACATAAAGTAGCAATTTATATATCAAAATGAAAATAATTAACTAATCAATGCACAAAGCTACCCTCTTTTTGAAGACCTTAGCCTATGCCTTAGTACAACAAACACAAATTACATGCACACCTATTTTTGACATCCACTATAATTTTCAGTGCTTATATGGGAACTGGGGATCTTGTTACTCACATCTAGTAAAGTTGAGATGTCCCAGAGTGATCTATGAGTGGGGGAAGAACAAGCCACAGGCAGATCATCTGAGGGCTATGTATAAGACAGAGGTCAATTTCTATAAGCCCAGAGCTGGGGATAGTGGGACATGGGTTACATCTGAAACCTCCTCCAAGTTCCATTACTACCAGTGAGGACTGACATACTGTGCATTACGTAGGTTATCAATATCTTTCTTTAGTCTAATTCATGGAAGGCATCAGTCATAATTGCAATTAATCTGGCAGGAAGGAAGGAAGGAAGGAAGGAAGGAAGGAAGGAAGGGAAGGAGGGAGGGAGGGAGAGGAGAAAAGAAAAAAGAAAGAGGAGGGATGAAGGAAGGGAAGAAACAAAAAGAGGGAAAAATAAAGGAAGTGAGGGAAGAAGGAGGAGGGAGGGAGAGAGGAAAGAAGGGAGGAAGAAAAGGGAAGTAGGAAGGAAGCAAGGAAAAAAGAAGGAAGAGAGAGAGGAAGGAAGGGAGGGAGGGAGGGAGGGAGGAAGGAAGGAAAGTTGGTAGGAAAGGAAAGAAAAGGGAGGAAAAGGAGGGAGAGAGGTCAAAAGGTAGGGCATGACTTTAAATTCCAGAAATTCAGGAACATGACTGAGAGGGGAACTGAGTCAGTATGACCTGGGCCCCTCCATGAAATGGGGGCTTTATAAAGAACTCACTAATGAGAGAAGGGGATGGGTGAGCCTTGCAGAAGAACATTTCAGGAGCAGCAGGCTTCATTGATGTCAGACTACTCAAGGGCAAAGGATGTTACTTACTTGGGAGGAAGCCTAATTTGGATTGGTAACAAGACTGAATACCCACACACACACATATATATGTACATACATACACACATATATGTGTGTATGTATATATATTTGTAAGTGTACACATGTATGTATTTATGCTTAAAAATGCAGTTCTAAGATACTGAAGCCAAAAATTACATATTTGGAGCATAAAATTACCTAATAAAGTTCTTACCTATTTTAGTGAATAAAAATGTTCTGCAGTTAGAATTGCAATTGTTTATATGCAAGTAAATACATTATTTTAAAGTTTTGGGAAAGTACTTCTATTAAATGGGTTGGAGGTTTCCACTGAAATCCCTGGCATTAGTAAAATATCTGGTAAAACTTTTGCAACTAAGACAGTAAACAAAAGTAAACTTTTGCCTATCTTTATTACTAGTGGCAAATTAGAGGGTTTTAACACATTGAGTTACCTTGTAAACATTCCCTTTGATCATGTTCACCATGCACCCTAGCAAGGACATTTTTTATATATTCATTTTAGATTTTTTGTTGTTTTTAGATCACTTTCATTTCAAGTTCCTCTCTCCCCTGTCCCCTACCCACAGAGGAATTTTTTCTCAGCCAAGAAAAGAAAGTGGGAGAAAAAGGATTTCAATAAAATTAACCTGACATATCACCCAAGTCTGATGGCACATGATATGTTGTGCACTTGCACGCCCCAACCTCTGCAAAGAAGGAAGGGAATGCATGCACGCTGTCCTCTCCTCCCTGTGGGGAAGCGTTCACGCTCAGTGGGTATTTTTAACCTCTTTGCTGTTGTTTTTAGGATTCCCACTTTCATAGTCACTGTATCTATTTTTGTGTCCTTCATACTTCTCTCTGCATCCACTCATATAAGTTTTCTAAAACTTCTCTATATTCTTAATATCCATCATTTTTCATGAAATGATGAATATTCCATTTCCTTCATGTACACAATTTGTTTAGCCATTCCCAGTTTTTTAGGCACTCACTTATTTCCAATTCTTCTCTTCCAGGAAAAGGACTACTCTGAATATTTTTGGTCAATGTAGGAGCTTTCTTTCTGTCTTTGACTTCCTTGGTGCATCTATTTCCAGAGAGTAGGACCTCTGGGTCGAAGTATGTAATAATAACAATAATTATTTCGTTTTCAGTTATGTCCGATGCCTTGTGATCCCAATTGGGATTTTCTTAGCAAAGATTCTGGAGTACTTTGCCATTTCCTTTTCCAGCTCATTTCACAAATGTGGAAACTGAGGCAAATAGAATGAAGTGACATGCCCAGGGTCACACAGATAGTAAGTGTCTGAAGATGGATTTGAACTCAGTAAGATGACTCTTTTTGACTTCAGGCCTGTTATTCTATCCACTCTGGTGCCATCTAGCTACCCTATGTTTTATGATAATTCCCTGGCTTAAGGGAGTCCTGGGTTCAATGCATTGATTCTATACTTCCCTTAAGGGGAGGTCACCAGGCCCAATCTTACGAAAATACTATTTCTTAATGGAGCCTTATTAAGAGAATCATCTTGGTAATTAAGGTACATTCACAGCATTCTTTGCTTCCAAGTGTAGGACCTGCTCCCTTGGAGAGCTGGGTCTGGCTTGCCTTGATAGACACAGGGCAGGGCTTTGATTCAAGAAGTCGTGGATATCATATCTTCGCAGATGTGTAACCCTGGGGGAGTTGTTTTGCTTCCACCAATCTCAGTTTATTCATCTGAACACTGGGTCAATAGTTTCAGTAATACATATATACATACATATATACACATATATGTATATACATGTGTGTGTATATATATATATATATATATGTATGTATGTAGGCATAACTTTTTAGCAACTTGAAAATACCATACAAATGCTGGCTATTACCAGTCTTTTTCTCTTTCCTCTTTCTCCTTCTAATTGGCAATGACAGTGAAATGACAGGGGAAATAGAGTCTCAGAGTTCTGCGGCTGGCCTTAAAATGCCAGTCCTTGCCATAGTTAGGATAATCAGAGGAGACGTCAGACCTTGAAAACATCTGGAAAGCAGTCCTGACTTTGGAGGGGCCCAGCAATTTGGTCTCCATCAGTGAAGGCCTTTGGAATTGGCCTTGATGGACAGACCTCTAATCTCTGCAGAGCACAGATAACAAGCTACAAGGCCATTTACATAAAGAGAGCTGGGTCTGTGATGGGTGATGTGGGGAAGCTGGCTGGCATGCTAATGGGTCTGCATCCAGCCTGTCTTCCTGCTTCCTGCCTCTCTCCAGCAGCCACATTTCTAAGACCCTGCACTTTCTGCAGGAGGAAGCAGTGTCTATCTTCAAGAAATAATATTATGCACCTACTGGGTGCAAGGTACTGGGCACTGGAGGCACAAAGACCTTTTCTCTAAAGGGGGATAGGGTTTTTTTGTGGGGGGGGGAACAACATCCACACCATGTTTTTTTTTTATCTTTTCTGCATCCTGGACCCCTTTCATAAAACCTAAGGACCCTTCTCAGAATCATAACTGGTTTTCTATTCTTATTGTAATTGGAAAAAAAAGCGCTAATTTTGAAGTAGGGTAATGAAAATAAAAGATGTAATTTTCTTCTCCCACGTAAGTTTGTCATCCCATTGAAATTCACCCGTGGGGTAGTTAAGATGCCCAATCTACAATGATAATAAAATAGATACAAAGTGTATAAGCTGTATAAATTAGGTGGAGAGGAAGGATCCACAACAGGGCCTTGTAGACAAGAGAGTATCTGAGCTGAACCTTGAAAGGAACTAGAGATGGTGGGAAGGAGAGAATGGGGGACAGCCTGGGCAAAGGCATGTAGAAGGTGCCTTTGCATTATCCTTGGTATCCCTCCATATAGTGTGGAGGGGCAGCTAGGTAGTACAGTGGATAAAGTGCTGGCCTGGAATCAGGAAGACCTGAGTTCAAATCTGCCCTCAGATAGTTACTAGCTGTGTGACCTCAGGCAAGTCACTTAACCCTGTTGGCCTCAGTTTCCTCATCTGTCAAATGAGTTGGAGAAGGAGATGGCAAATCCCCTTGTCAAGAAAATCCCAAAAAGGGGTCACAAAGACTCAGACACAACTGAAGCAACTACATAACAATAGTGTGAAAGACACGTGTTGCATCAGTAATGGCCAGAGAAATGTCTACTTAATAAATGAAAGCCCTTTAAATCCTTCAACAGATTCATGCAAGTTACCAAACGTCTTCAGGAGACTACCCTGTACCAGGCTCTGTGCTGGGTTCTCTGCAGATATGAAGGCAAAGTCCCTCTAACATCCTTGCCTTGCCTATACCCAAGAACCTGTGCTAAAGGTTGTGGAATCATAGGGGTTTCGAGGTAGAGATGGGAGAGGACTTAGACATCATCAAACCCAATCCCCTTGTTTTACAGAGAAGATGAACTGAGATGTAGGGAGGTCTGGCTAGTACATGTCTGAGGTAGAATCTGGACCCAAGTCTTCCTGATTCCAGGACTGTGCTCTATCTCCTGCTACACTGTGTCCTGGTGAGGCCGTGGCCAGAGTAGTAGGTTGTATATTGGGTATCACATTCTTGGAAGGGTCACTGCTTAGATGGAGAGAGGAGCACAGTTAGGATGAAGAGGGGCCTGGAGAATGTGCTATATTATGATTGGCTGAAGGAGCTAGGGATGCTTAGTTCTGAGAATAGGAGAGGGAAGAAGGGAGGGTAAAGGAGAAGAGGGGAGCAAGTGGAAAGGAGGAGAGAGAAGAGGAGACAGAGGAGAGAAGGGGAAGGAAAGTGAGGGGAGGGGAAGAGAAAAAAGGAAAGACAGAAGAGAGGAGAGGAGAAGAGAGAAGAGGAGAGGAGGGGAGAGAGCAATCAGGGTGCTAATGAGTCATGAAATCATGACATATTAAGATTGGTGAGAGGACCTGGGGATGACCAGAGGAACTTTTGAGGGCAGAAGAGAAGAGGAAAAGAGGAGAGAAAGAGGGGAAGGGAGGAGAGGATGGGAGAGGAGAAGGGAGAAGAGAAGGGACCAGAGGAGAAGAAAGGGAAGAAGAGTGGAGGAAAGGAGGGGACAGGAGGAAGAGAAGAAGGCAACCAGGATGATGAGCAGCCATGAAAACATGCCATATTAAGAAATGCTTAGCCTGGAGAAGTGGTGGTGGCATGGTGGGTGGGCAATGATAACTACCTCCCATTTTTTCAGGGCTGTGATATAGAAGGAATCAAACTTGTCCTGCATTGTCCCAGAAAGCAGAACCAAGAATGACGGGTGGAAGTTACAAAGAGGCAAATATAACCTTAATGTCATGAAAAAACTAATAATTAAATATTTCCCCAAAGTGAGATGGGCTCTACCAGATGGTAGTGAGTTTCCCTTCTTGCTCTTCAAGCAAGAGCTGGATGACCACCTCATGGAGGTTTGTTTGACTTGATTTCTTTCAGGTATGGATTGCACTAGATGCCACTGAGGACCTTCTAGAGACAACCATCCTTGTGGCTGGGGAAGGCTTTCTAGGGCAGATGACCATTGTTCTACAACCAAAAGAATAATTGGGAAGATGCAGACAGGTGGAAGAGAAAAAAGGGATCTAAGATGCAGAAGTAGGAAGATGGTGGCCATGTTGTGGAGCAGGGAGAGTGTCTGGGATGGAGGGGAGGGTTCATGTTCTAGAATCACAGAATTCACAGTCCAAGGGAGGAGGGATCTTAGGGATCCCTGAGCTGACCACCTCATTTGGGAGGAGAGGGAGAAGACGTTGAAAAGGAGAAACACAAGTAGAGAAGGATCCTTTCAGTTGTCTGCCTGGGGCAGAAACACATCTGGCATCCTATGCTCCTTGCTGGGCATCAACCTTAGGAAGGTCATTCACAAGCCAGAGGATTTCCAGCCTGGGTAAACATAGAAATAAGGCTACTTTCTATCAAGAGTTTCAGAACCATTGGAAGACAAAATAAGATGAAATAATATTGTAAAGTGTCTGGTAATTGCTTTCAGCCAGATAATGGCTCATCTAATGTTTGATAGGAAGCTGCTAATTGCTGAAGGAGGTTGAACAGGCAGGGTAAGATCTCGTCTTTGGGAAAAAAAGACTGGAAGGCTGCTCTATATAAATAAAATCAGACCCAGGAGCCCCTCATGAGACAACTAGGGATGGCCGAGAATGACCTTGCTATGGTGGCTGACAAGGGTGTGCTGGAGACAGGCTATCATTAAATTTTGTGTGTGAACCTTTATACCTGAAAAATAGGCAAAGACTATGAATCAGGGCTTGATTTGTGGTTTTAATGGCTGCCTAGATTTTAAAAAGAGGAGAAAATATTAACAATACATATATAACTTAAAAAGTGCATTGTACACGTATCCCCACCCCTATCCCCCACCCTACAGAGCTGGTTGTTAAAGATGTATTAGCAAATTACTAAGAACTGGCCAGAAATGAATGACAAATGATGGAGCATCTCATGTCCAGTGTGTATGGGAAGCCTGAAAGCTGACTTTGATGGAAGTACCTGAATGCAATGGCTGAACCACGGTCAGCAATATGTGAAAGATTGTGGAGAAAGAAAGAAAGGAAGAAAGAAAGAAAGAAAGAAAGAAAGAAAGAAAGAAAGAAAGAAAGAAAGAAAGAAAGAAAGAAAGAAAGAAAGAAAGAAAGAAAGAAAGAAAGAAAGAAAAGAAAGAAAGAAAGATGGAAAGATGGAAAGAAGGAAGGAAGGAAGGAAGGAAGGAAGGAAGGAAGGAAGGAAGGAAGGAAGGAAGGAAGGAAGGAAGGAAGGAAGGAAAAAGGTCAAATGTCCTGATTTTCCAAAAAAGGAAAATATAAGCCAATACCTAGAAAGGTGTGATATGGTAGATGTTGCTTAACTCCAGAGGTTAAAACTAGGAGGGAGGTCAGAAGGACAGGTGAACGCTTAGAGCAGAGTAACAGGTAGGAGGCAAAGAGAGAGCTGAAACCCAAGAGAAGGAAAAGACACATCAAAGACATGCCATTGGTCCAAATGCACAACATCCTTCGGTCATGAGAGAGCTGGCAAGAATGACTGTCAGACAGAATTTGGGGGGAGGAGGGAGGGGAGAATAGGAGAGGGGTCTGAGATCTGGAGGTGGACACACATCCATCAGATTTCCAAAAAAAGGGAAGAGAATAGGAGCTGAAAATTGGAGACAAGCATACCTCCCAGAGATTTCTGGCCATGTCTAGAACATCATATTAAAAGGATGTTCAGGGGCTGATTAATTTTTGTCTTCATATCCCTAGAATAGTGCTGGGTAGATAACGGAAGCTTAAGAAATGCTTGTTGATTGATTCAAAACTATCGAAGGACAGTCAAGATGGAAGGTGGTCTATAGTGGAGTCACCTCTGAGATTTCTTTAGCACTTTTTCAGGGACTTGGGTGGAAAGCATAGATCTGTGCTTACCAAATTTGTGGATAATAATATCAACCAGCATTTGTATAGCACTTCAAGCTTTGCAAAACACTTTATAAACGCTATCTCATTTGATCCTAGGAGGTAGGTTCTATTATTATCCCCATTTGAAAGATAAGGAAACTGAGTCTGAAAGCAGTTAAGTGACTCATCCAGGGTCACACAGTGTCTGAAGTAGGATTCACACTCATGTCCAAGTCTAGCATGCTACCTCTAGTTCCAGAGATATGCCAGCATTCTCGATATAAGTCTAAAACAATCCACTAGACTAGGACATTGGGCCAAGTCTAGTTAGATAAAATGTAATAGAGATAAACGTAGTTATCCATATGAACTCAAAACTAAACGTCAAACATGTGAGATTGGGGAGGTTTGGGCATCAATTTTTGTGGAAAAGATTTGGGGAGCTCAGTGGATTACAAGACCTGTATGGGTCAATGGTCCAACGGGGCAGTTGAGGCAGCAGATTCTTGGTCTGTATTATGGGAATGTAGTGACCAGGACCAGGGAGGTGATCCTCCTGGAATACTTACCCTCCTCCTCATCAGACCACATCTGAAGTACTGTGGTTAGAAGAAGGAAACAAGCATTTATATAACACCTACCAGGGGCAGGCGCTGCGCTAAGCACTTTACAATTGCCACCTGATTTGATCTCTACAGCAACCCTTGGAGATGGGTGCTGTTATAATTCCCATTTTACAAGGTAAGGAAACTGAGATAAAGAGAAAACGTTTTTAAATGATATGCCCAGAGTCACACTGTTAGTAAGTGTCTAATGCTGGATGTGAACTCACATCTTCCAGTCTCCAAGGTCAGCACTCTAATCCACGGCACCCCCAGCCATTCTGGGAATATACCTGATCAGTTATAGGAAGGACGCTGACAAGCTCCATAGTATCCAGAAGGGGACAACTAGGATAGTAGATGAAGAGACTCAGGACCATGCCATCACAACAAGCATTTATTAGGTACTTGCTGTGTGCCGAAGGCATTAGTATTGGGGGAAGAACACATCAGCTTTCCTCAAGTATATGAAGGATTGCAATGTGTCTGTATGGGCCAAGAGAGGGCAGAACAAGGAGAAAGAGAGAGACATTCCTCAGCTCAGCTCAATTGGACTTTCTAACACAGAGATGTGTCCCAAAATTAAGTGGTCTGCCTTGTGAGAAGGCGAACTCTCCACACCTGGAAGATTTCAAGAGGAGGGCCAGCCTAGGGGGCCTGGGAGAGCTGCCTCCAGGACGTATCACAATGCCAGGGTCTGGCATTCTCAACGCTCATGTCCTTAGTGCCTGGAATGGAGTAGGGGCTTCATTAATGTTTATTAACTGATAGATCTCTCACAAGATCTCCTCTACCATCTTGCTGCAGGCCTCATCCCCCCTCCCCCAGAGTGCTGGAAGAGATGCCCAGCCTGCTGCTATGCTCTCGTCAATTCATCTCCCATACAACTGTTTATGTACATATATATATACATATATGTATATACATGTGTGTATATATACACACATGTATATACATATATGTATATATATACACACATATGAGAGAGAGAAGAGAAGAGAGACAGAGAGAGAGAAAAAGAGAGAGAAAAGGGGAGAGTCAGAGAGACAGATAGAAAGACAGACAGAGAGAGAGACAGTGTGACAGAGAAAGAGAGAGAGAGAAGGGGAGAGAGAGACAGAGAGAAGAGAGAGATAGAGAGAAGAGAGAGACAGAGAGAGATAGAGAGTGAGAGAGAGAGAAGGAAAGAGACAGAGACAGTGAGAGAGACAGAGAGACAGAAAGAGAGAGAAGGGGAGACAGAGAGATGCACAGAGACAGAGAGACAGAAAAGAGATAGAGAGATAGAGAGAGACAGAGAGAGAGGAGATAGAGACAGAGAGAGAGACACAGAAACAGAGAGATAACAAAGAGATAGAGACAGAGAGACAGAAAGAGAGGAGATAGAGAGAGACAGAGAGAGAGTATATGGATCTGACCACATCACTCTCATACTCAAGAATCTTCAATGATTCCCTTTTGTTTCCAGGTAAAAATATGAACTCATCAGTCCGACATTTAAAACCCTTCACAGTCTGGCTGCAGCCAAGATTTATATCTATACAGAACTCCAAGGCTTCCAAAACACCTTACATACCTTATCCCATTTGATCTTACAGTAAGTCTTTGAGGTAGATACTATTGTTTTCTCTTTTTTTACAGAGGATGAAACTGAAGCCCATAGATACTAGGTGACTTGCCCAAAGTCACCCAGCCAGCAAATGTCTGTGGCAGAATTTGAATCCAGGACTTCCTGACTCCAATGCCAAAATTTAATCCCTACCATGCCCCACTACTTTACATAAAAGAAAAATTACAGAAATGAACTGGGATGTCCAGCCTAGAGAAAAGACGTTTTGTGGGGAGCAGAGCCTAATAACTGTCCTTGAGTATCTGAAGGGCATTCATGTTGAAGTTGTATTAGCCTTGTTTTCCTTGGTCTCAGGAGGGAGAATCAATCAAAGCAGATAGGGATGCCTCAGGAAGCAATGAGCTCCTCATCACTGGGATCTTCAAGTGGCAGCTGGGTGACCACTTTTAGGAGGATTGTAGAGGGGATTTCTATTTAGATATGGATTTTTCTGGACTCTTCTAAGGTCCCTTTCCAACCCTAAAGTTCTATGCTTCTATGATACCTAGTTTGGGACCAGATAATGGAGAGCTCAAATACGAGATGATGGAAAATTTTTAAACATCAACTCTTCCCTGGAGGTCAATAGTTCCCAACATTTTTCTTCTCAAGATTACTTCATACTTTAAAAATTATGGAGGACCTCACCTCCAGACCTCCCCTCCAAATTTTATATTTTGGCTTTGAGTCAGAAGACCCAGTTCAAGGGGTGGGCCCAAATCCTACTTTTGGGACCTTGAGCATCTCACTTAACTTCCCTGGGCCTCAGTTCCCTGATCTGTAAAGTGAGGGCATTGGATTCAGAGGCCTCTGAAGTCCTTTCCATTGCTAGGATCTATTTTCCCTTATAATGAAGAATATAAACCAACACCAAAAGAAGCCCTGTAAAGTGAACCAACATTGAGGTCCTTTCCAACTCTGACATATAAGGAGTCTGATGGTGAATGGTGGAGACACCAGTTTCTGGTGTAACATTAAGGCAAGATGGAGATTGAAGAAGAAACTGACCTAGTGAACAAAGCAATCTCTCCAAGTCTTTATGACCATGGATGTACCTTCCACAGCTAAATCCCATGAAAAAGGTTCCTGGAATGCAGTAAGCAATAAATACTTGTTGATTTGACTTGACTGTCCTCTGGAAAGATGTCAAATTGTCACCTCCGTTTAGAAGAGTGCTAACATATTGTATTGACTGTGAAATAATTATAATGAAATGAAAGGCATCCTAGGAGCATCGGTTTAAAGTTAAAAATGTTAAAAGATATAATATAGAGCAAATTTCTATCATGAGAAAGGCCCCAGGATAAAGCCTGGAATTTAAGAATACCTCAAAGTATCAAGCAAATTTAAGTATAAATTGATGTTTTGGGGACCTTCTGGTGATAAAGAATTTGGTCAGTTTCAAACCCAGTTCTTATGATTCCAAATTCAATGATCTTCCCACTATCCTAGGCTATCTTTACTAAGAAATGGTCCTCAACAGCTCCAAACAGGTTTTATTTCTTCATTTTTTGTACAATATTTTATTTCACATGATATTTTATTTCTTACTTATTTTTTGGAACCAAAACTGGAACAGAATGCTAGGATTAGGGGTCAGGAAGTCTGGATTTTGATGAAATGCAGTGAGAACCAGTTACAAAATGGAGAGAGTTTGGTTTGGGAATTGAGAGAACCAGTCACATACTAGCTCATGAACACTGACTCCAACTTGTACTGCCACATATAACATCCTCCATCTTCTTGCTTTCCTGCAAATCATCCAACGGAAACTAGATTGTATGAGTCACCTACTATCTCATACATGTTGATGGATACAATAAGTTAGCACCTCTCCATTCTGGGAAAGAAAGACCCTGAAATCTACTTGACCCTCTCCTAACTCAACTGAAACTCACTCTTTCCCCTTCCCAACTTGGAAATCTCCTAATCTTTCCTCTGATAGAAATCAAATTACCTAATTTTGTATCCTGGCTTGTATCTTGTTAATTTCATTTTCTTATGAATTGGTCTTATTGGATTAGCTGCTTTTGATACATAAAAATTGGTCTCATTTTGTATCCAAGGTCTTTGGACTGACTAGGGAGTCTACCGACCCTGTCTTTTTCAAATCTAGTTTCAGACACTTTCTAGCTGTGTCACCCTGGACAAGTCATTAACTTCTGTTTGCCTCAGCTTTTTTTATCTGTCAGACAGTAACATAGGCTTCACAGGAACTAGGTTACAAAGATCAAAAGAAGTATAGTATGAAAGAGATAAGAAAGAAGCTTTCCAATATGCCCAAAGGGTGAAACTATTCAGACATGACCAATATGTTTTGACTATACTTATCGGTAGCAAGGAAGGGTTTTTATTTGGGAGGGGGAAGAAACTGGAAGAGGTAGAGATAGGGTACAAAAAAAATAAGAAAAAAAAGAAAATAGCATAAAAAGACATTTAAAAATACACAAAAGGAAACTGAGAAAGGGACCTAGACAAAGAAGGAAATATTGGCACCACTGTGTTAAATTTAATATATACTTTGATAGAAAATGATTGTTATGTAAAGTGCTTATGATTTTCCTATAAAATCCTCTTTTCCGGCTATTTATACAGGGTGTCCCAAAAGTTTTAATGTACTTTTAAGCTATTAAAGCTAACAAGTTTTTGGTATGCCCTATATATGGAAGTGTTTGTGTTTGTGGATGTTTTTCAAGTTGATAAAAGTGGGGCGGGGGGAATTTTGAAATAAATAAATTGTAAAATCCAGTCATATCATAAGGCCCTGTGTAAATGCAAGTGGGTAGCTAGGTGGTGCAGTGGATAGAAGGCCAGACCTGGAGTCCGGAAGACTTGAATTCAAATTCAGCCTCAGACACTTACTAGCTGTGTGACCCTGGATGAGTCACCTATCCTTGTTTGCCTCAGTTTTCTCATATGTAAAATGAACTAGAGAAGGAAAGGGCAAACCACTTCAGTATGCTTGCCAAGAAAATCCCAAATAAGGTCACAAAGACATGACTAAATAACAACAAAAACAAATTATTATTTTTAATCATTCTTTCCTGGAAGAGTATTGCCTTCAGGCAGGAGAGCTCCACTCAAGTACCTCTGAACATGTTTTCCTTGGACAAAAATCAAGACAGTCCTGCCCTCAAAGAGTTTAAGCTCAGCTAAAATAAACAGGCAAATATTTAATTAAATGCAAGAGAATTTTAACAGGATGGAAGCCCCAGGTAAGGGCATTGTGCAAGGATAGCAGTTGGGCAGAGAATCTAAGATGTAGAGGGGAAAAGAGAACCTTTTGGACCTGCTGATGGCATCAGGGAATGCACTCTGCAGAGGGAGAGGAGGGAGAGGAAATGCCAAGCTCTTCATATATGATACTGAGCCAGTTTGGCCATGAGTGAAAGAGAAAACCCATGAACAGGGAATGAAGATGAGATCTCTCCGAGCAGCAGGATGCAGCCAGACTGCACATGGCTGCTCATTTTCATAATCTCATTTGCTTCCTCCATGAGCTGCTGTCATAACATTTGTGCTACAAAAGATAACATTTTCAAGAGAATAAAATTCAACTGTACAGCCCACCCAAGATGTTTTCCCATTAGCCCAGCAGGTGAGCTCATCTGCATTCTAGGAAGGTGGATTTAATAGCTAGACTCAGAAGGGATGAGGAAGCACTTAAGTCAATTCAAAACACGTGTATTAAGCACCTACTATATGCAAGGCACAGTGTCAGGACAAAAAGAAAAACAATGTCCTTGCCCTCAAAGGGACATTTACCTTCTATGCAGGCATGGAACAACATAATACACAAAAAAATATAAGAGGAGGGCCAGAATCCATCTTCAGACTTTGTTCTACTTAGACCTCGAATGGCCCAGAGGAGAGAGAGAGAGTTTGAAAATAAAGGAAGAGATCCTTCCAGAGAGTGGAGTCAAGTAAAGTAATTGGTCAGTGGAGAGAGCCTGGCACCTTGGACCAGGAGATGAAGTTGGGTTGAGACCCAGAGGTATAGAACAAAGGGGATTCCTGCTGATTTCAGGGTGAGGGTTCTGGCTATTGTAAGGACACAAGATTTGTAGGAGGGGCAGACTACCCTACCAACAAGTTGTAAGGCCAAATATAGGGAGGCTGCTGTGTTCTGTCCTAATATGTCAATTGTAAGGCTGCAGAGCCTCCAAGGAAATACTAAGATATAGAAGAAAGAGGGGCCCAAGCCAGGCTGGTGCCAAACACAGGTTTATTATGATTTGTTAGGTTAATTGGGTTGTTTGGGGGACTTTACTAATGAGACCTAGTCCTTGGCAGCCAGAGGACGGAATGGCATGATGGGTCCCTGCACCAACCTTAGACTAGGTAGGTATTATATAGAAACAGAAAAGATATAGTGCCAGGGATGGCCCAGTGTCACCTGCCAGTGTTCCCATGGGAGAGTTGGAGCTTCTTTTGCTGCTTACTCAAGGTACTTTACATACTGTGAGACCTGAAGTCATGTTCCTAGGCTCTGGCCTACCTCCAGACAACTATCTCAAAAACAAATATCATTGCAGGACCTTCCACCAAGTTTCAACTGAGCTGGAAGCTGGAGGATGGAGGTGACAGTGACTTTGACATGGCCCCATGGCCTCAAATAGATGCTGGAGCGTGAGATCATTGGAGAGAGTCCAACTGAAAACGTGCCCCTTCAAAGGCACGAGGACTGACTGAAGGTCAGTGCACTGTGGTCGTTTGTAAATGACCATTTATTCATCTTTGAAAGAAAGAAATGGTAGATAAATTATTAATCAAAAAACAGTTTGGGGGCTATTGCATAATATGACTGTTACACTCTACGGAAATGAGGATTTGGAGATTCTCAACTTAAGCTGTTCATTCTTGAAAAGTAACATGACATCAGGGAGATGATGACATGATATGCAAGTGAATTGGATTTGAGTGAGGAGGGTTGTGCAAAGTCACCAGCCTCACTTTCTCCTCCAGAGCCATCTGGGTCCAATGGCCAGATATAGATCAGAATGACTGGAGATGGACCCAACTTAAGTTAGAGATCATGGGTTACTACTCATGATGAAGGCCCTGATTTGAGGCATGAGAAACCATATCAGGATGGAGTGGAGGTGGGGGAGAGAGATACAGAGATCAGAGAGAAGTTTTAGAAACCTTCAGGAGTGTGATGGGACTACTGAGACAGAAGAAGATCAGTGTTCCCTGATGCTTGAAAGGAGCAGAGCAGGGGATGCTCAGAGGAAAGGAATAGCAGCTTAGAATGAGGCCCCCAGGAAAGGATGACTGAGAACAGATGAGTTCTGTTGTTGCCGGAAATCTCAGTGGAGGAGAGCTTTGGAACTGCTTGGAGAAAAGAGAAGCCTGCTGGGACAAGGCTGGCTGGGATGAGCTAGATTGCTCTGTCACACTGTCTACAATTTAAGAGCTGAATGAGGTCGAACAGGACCTCCAACGGATCTGGGAGGACAGACAATGTCATAGCTGCTGGGAGCTCACAGAAGAAAGCAGAATCCAGGTCTGAGGAGTTTTGCAGTTCTCTGGCTTGGGGAAATTATTTGTGATTGAAATAACTTAATATTGCTTCTGAGCTTTGCCAAAGCACAGACATGGAAAGCTGCAGACCCCAGATGCAGGGCTGCTTTTTCACTGAGTGTAAGGTTGCTGTTTATTGAAAGAACCTAACACTACTTCTAAGGCCTAAGAGTAGCCACTTTGTCCAGCAGGACAGTGGGAAGACAAAGGAGGAACAGGTTAGACATGATTCAGATGATTCCCCAAAGAGATCCCAGATGTCCAGGCCTGTAATAAATAGAGGCGTGATTTGCTGAAGGCACATGAGTTTTTCTCTTCATGGACCTCACTGTAATTTCTGTGTGTATGCAGTAACACTATGTGTACAGGTGGGAGTGTGTGGACCAGGCTTGTGGGTAGATTGAACTATTTGGGAACCATTGCCAAGACTGATGTTAAGTGGAATTTTATTCCCATGGAAATAGAATCCAAAGCACCAGCACCTTAGGAATACAGCCCAGACCTCCCAGATGAGAACACTCCATGCACCACCCCAGGTTGACTCCTACTTTGCCATTCATAGGCTTATCAAGCTGCCTATAGAGCTGAGAGGTTAGCTTTCCAAGGGTTATAAGAGCTAATCAGAGGCAGGACTTGAAATCAGGTCTTTCTGGTTCCATGGCTGGCTCTAATCAGGCTACATTAATACATCAATCAACAATAATAGTCAATTCATTGATGTAGACTCAGTATGAACAGACTACAATGTTACTGATAATAACTGGTGTACAGGATGGGGCATGAATATATCACCTGGGAAATACTTGGTCATAAAAGGAAATGATCATCAATGGGCAACCCAAGGGCTACACTGGTATTCATGGAATGATCCAAGACCTTGAACAATCCCTCCAGCACACTGAGCAAGTCTTTTGTGGGGAATTTATGGAAGGGCTGCTAAGTGTCTATGGCAGCGAGGTCACACAGCAGATAGAGTGAGTGTTGATGTCAGGAAGTCCTGAGTTCAAATCTTGTCATTGGTATTTATTAGCTGTGTGACCTTGGCCCAAACACAGTTTCCTCATCTGTAAAATGGGAGTGATAATAGCACCATTCTCACAGGACCACTGTGAGAATCAAACAAGATGGTTCAGCAAATCTAAAAAAGCTATATCAATGCTATTGTTAAGAGCTCTGGAGGATGAGAAAACATGTGGATAGGTTATGGTTTGAAACGATGAAGGGAACATTCACATCCTCATGGATTTGGAGATGGAAAAGCATTCAGCAGCCACCTAGTCCCACCCCCTTATTTCATAGATAAGGAGATTGAGACAAAGAGAAAATTGAGTTACTCCATGAATTTACCATTCGTTGAAAACACTGAAAGAAACGATGTATATACTTCACAGGTTTGTTGTGATAAAAATGTGTTAGAACCCATAAAATACTACACACTGTACTGTCCCCTTGTACCTGACCCTTGTCAGACTGCATCTGTTGTGTATAGTTCTGGGTGTTGCATTTTAGATAACGATTATTAATTACTATTATTATGAAAAATAATTCTGGGCATCCAGGATAGAGCTCTGGGCCTAAAGTTGGGAAGACCAGAGCTCAAATCTGGCCTCAGACACTTACTAGCTGGGTGACCTTGGGCAAGCCATTTAACCCTGCTTGCCTCAGTTTCCTCATCTATAAAATGAGCTGGGGAAGGAAGTGGCAAACCACTTTAAGAAAACCCTAAAAAGGGTCACAGAGAGTCAGACATGACTGAAAACAACTGAACAACGCCAACCATGACTGCATAGTAATAGTGTTACTCGGCATCAAGGAATCTTAGACCTAGAGCTGTAAGGGACACTGCAGGTCATCCGGTCCAGCACCTTCACTATACAGGTCATAGGATCACAGGTTCAGAGAGGCTAAAAGGGACCCAAGAACCCCTCTACACTACCACCCTCATTTTACAGATAAGAGTAATGATGGAAATAATAATCTTGTTCGAGGCCATACAGACAGTGAGAGGCAGTTTGGATTCACATGTGGTCTCTTTGACTTGAAACATACGGTTCTTTCCCTCCCACCAGGGGTGCTTGGGGTGGTGGGAGCGGAGAGATGATGAGAAAATTTGGAACTCAAAATCTTACAGAAATGAATATTGAAAACTAAAAATAAATAAATAAATTTTTAAAAAGAAAGTTCTTTGTGATGATCCCTCCGTGAATCCTTTGATCAGCCAGCGCTTCAGGTGTTCGGGGAGGGTATCATTAAGATACCAGAGGTAGGAAATGATATTAAATGCCCCCCAAGGCATCAGCACATTAAGAAGTATCATAAGAAGAACTTAGAACTCCGATCAATGAGGTGAGATCATGAGTAAGAAGACTGAACATGAAACACCGCTCACCTCCTGTCAGAGAGGTGCTGAACTTCACATACAGAGAACAACATATTTTCGTGCATGGCCAAATTGAGGGGGGGATTTGTTTTGCTGGCCTACAGACATATGTTTATGATGCAAGTTTAATTATTAGTTTTCTTGTTTAATTGGAGGATTGGCATTTGGAGGGGAGAGATTATTAATGCATGTGAAAATAAATTTATTTTAAAAGCCCGATAATCTTCATCTCAGGAGTGCAGAGTAAGCTCATTTAGAGAGCCTGCAATATGCTACATGGACACAAGACAGCGTAAGCATATTAGCCAGGAAATATGTGATCTATTCATTGAATGACAAGCTGGACTCTCTCTGACTTCTTGGTGCCTGAGCCCAGAAAGTAAAGGGTAAACCAGAGAAACGTCATTGTTGTTGGTGTGTGTGTGTGTGTGTGTGTGTGTGTGTGTGTGTTGATTTGAAGAAGAGTTTGGTCCATTCTGGGATTTCGTCGTCCATCCCATGACAGGGCATGACTTCCATTTTGTGATCAATTTCCATCATTTTTAAAAGACAGTGTTTAAAAGTGAGGGGCAGCTATTTGGGCTGTATTAGAGTCATCTCCTGTGGACTCCTGGGTCCTAGCAGGTCCTTGGGAGGCTGGAAGAGGGGGTGAGCAGTCCACTGGGGCTGGTGGACACATGCCATCCCTGGGCTCTCTTAGCAGCAAACTCTTGCCCTCTGCTGGTTATTCTGAGAGCTGCACATTTATAATTATAATTATAAAATCATCAGGTCCTGCTTCTTACAGATAAAAGGGAACCCACTATAATGTCTCTGCCAAGTGGCCTTCTGAAGGTAACCCCTTCCAATTTCGGACAGTCCTAATCGTTAGGAAGTTTTTGTTTCTTTCTACTATTTTCTTTAATTAATAACTATTTATTTTGTCTTTTTACACCCCCTTCCCTTTCCACTGAAAACAAAACAGGTCAAAACAAAACCGCTTGAAACAAATACGCATAGTCAAGTAAAACAAATTCCTCCATTGGCCACATCCAAAACTGTATTTTCAATTCTGTATCTGGAGTGTTAAGAAGCTTCCCTTGACCTCAAGTCTATGCCAGCCTCTAAATACTGCTCCTGATTCTTCCCTCTGGGGCCAGAGAGACCAAACCAAACCCTTCCTCTATATGATAATCCTTCAAACACTTGAGCTCCATGATCATGGCTCCCCTTAAACTTCTCTTCTCCAGGTTAAATATGCCCAATTCCTCTGATGGAATGTATGGCATGGCATATGGCATGGATTTTTATTATGCTGGTAACTCTCCTTTGGGCACTTTCCAGATTATTAATGTCCTTCTTCAAGTATGACCCCCAGAACTGCAGTTGAGGTCCAGTCATGGTAGAGTACAGTGGAATTATTGCCTCCTCATCACCCAGTGGGTAGATGACCCATTACGCTGCAGTCTCAAACTCATTGCCTCCTCTAATGGTGCAGTGGAAAGAAAGAGCCCTGGGTCTAGAAGTTTGAGGGACTAGGTTCAAACACTGCCGAGGATACTTACTTGAACAAGTCACTTAATCTCATTGATCATCATAGATGTGTGGCATGATGGAAAGATGGACAGATTTGGAGTCCAAAGACCTGAGTTTGAATCCCGGTTCTGACACTGACTAGGAGAATGACCCTAAACAAACCACTTAACTGCTCTGACCCTTAGTTTCCTCATATGTAAAATAAAATGGCAGGGCAAGATGCTCTTTCAGATCCCTTGCAGCTCTAACCCCGGTATCCCATCTTCCTCCAGACATACCTGAGGCAATGATGGCGAGAGAGAGGTAGGCAATGGCCTCTTTGGTGTATGTGTCCCCCTGTTTATTCTTCAGGATTGTCACAGCCCTTGAGTGGCAGTGGGTTTGCAATAGCTTCCGGTCCTCTTCCCTGAAGATCTCCATGATTAGCTGCAGGCAGGAGGTATCCCCAATCTGGATAACTTTCTTTATCAGCTGAATGAAGTGGGGAAGCAAAGGGAGAGTTATCTTCACAGGAACAGATTGGGGATCCTGATATACAATCTTCTATAGCTCCCTATTACTTACTGCAGAAAATCTCATTCATCAACCAAGGCCCTCTAGACTCTGGTCTCCTCCCACCAAACCCAACCTCCACATTACGCAGGATGCCAGCTGGTGATTGATGGGATGGGAGATCGTGATGGTTATGTTAGATATCTCATTCAAACAAAACCTTTAAGCAAAGGCTAAATGAACATTTCAGGAGGGCATATGATCAATACAGAAATTTTTGTCCATATCTGGGTCAGCCAAGATGGATCAAAGAACCATAGCTCTAGATCACTTTCCCATTTTACAGATGGGAAAATTGAGACCCAGAGAGGCTAAGTGACTTGTCCAAAGTAACATGGATAGGATACATGGATGGATGGACAGGATGGACAGAAACATAGAACTAGAGCCAGAGGGAATCTTAGAAGTCATCTAGTCTCCCATTTTACAGAGAAGGAAACCGAGGCCTCAGGAAGTTAAAGGCCTTGCCTCAAGATACCTAGTGTACTAAGTAGCAGGGACAGGATGTGAATCCAAGTCTTCTGACTTCACAACAAGTGGCTTTTCTCTTCCAACTCTGAATTTCCAACATTGATTCAGTTAGGTGGCTAGCTGAATCGTTGGCCATATCAGGCTGAAGATGATGGATTCTATTGGACCTCAGAATTGGCAAAAGACACTCACTAGCTGTGGAGCCCTGGACAAGTTAACTTAACCTCAGCTTGTCTCAATTTCCTCATCTGTAAAATGGGAATAATGACAATACAACTGTAGGGATGAAATGAGATAATGCTTGTAAAGCACTTAGCCCATAACAGGAGCTGAATAAATCTTTCCTTCCTTCCTTGTTACTCAGTTTCCTCTCTATCCCATCCCTTTACATGAACCCAACTAGAACTATGGAAATTATTTTTCAAAAATGAAAACTTAGAGAACAAACATTGACCAAGAAATCTCAGTTTACAAAATGGTTTTGTTTTAAGATTCCTGAACAGTCAGTTCATGCAGAGTGACTAAACTCACTAACATTTGATTTACAGGCTTTTCAGGAATTGAATTCTAATCTTAACTCTGTTAGAAGTCTAACGGATGAATCATAGGACCCCCTTGAACCTCAGGTTTTCTATTTTATATGTTGGGAGGTAAGGGGTGAGGTTCCCAGTAGGACTAGACTTTTCCAAGGCATGGCCAATTCTGAGTCTAATTGCATGGTCCTAAAACCTCCCATTGTCTTTGTATAGAGGCACATCTGGACACAACTCCTGGTCCTAACATCAGCCTCAAGCTCCAGGCTGGAAGCCTCTGGGGCAGGGAATCCCTGTCTTCTGATAGATGTTCAAATGGATTCCCTTCTTTTCACCCACACAGGACCATGTCTTTCTATCTTTAGAGATTCAGGAAGTCGGAAATTTTTGGTGGCATCAGGAGATTTAGATAATGATATTAATAAGAATTATTGATGGCAACAATGACACCCTACTGCTCCTACTTGTAACAATACCTAATGTATCCCTTTAAGGTTTGGGAACACTTCAATACACTAATTATCTAATTTTATCCTCACAAACATCCATTTAACAGTTGAGAAAAATGAGGCAGAGAGAAGTTCTGTGACTTGCTTAGGGTCTCACAGCTAATAAGTGTCTGAGGCTGGATTTGAACTCAGGTCTTCCTGACTCCACGTACAGCACTCTGTTCAGTGCGCCTCCTTGAGGCCAAGACTAAATTAGTGGCAGGAACAGTTATTGATTTGATTTAGCCTACAAGCCAGGTTTCCTGAATCGCATTCCAGGTACTTTATGCCACATCGTTCTGCTATCCTAAAGTTGGGCTTTCTGGGACAAGGGGAATAACCCGTAAGTCAGAAAGTGGGTCTGGAAATATGGGTTTCATAGCCCATACTGAGCGATTCTCCAAGCATGGTCCATGAACACCAAGACTCAGGTCAATACCATTTTTAAAATAATACTAAGACATTTGCCTATTAAAATGCTCCTCTCTTTTCCAGTTACATATATGTATGAAGCAGGATTTTCTTCATACACCTTAACCAAAACAACATATCACAACAGATAAGATGCAGAAGCAGATAGGACAATCCAGCTGTTTTTTATAAAGACAGATGTCAAAGAGATTTACAACAAGATGCAAAACAATTATCTTCTTTTGCACTCTATTTTTTTGAGGGAAAGTATAGCTATTTTTCATAAAAGTATGTTATTTATGTTAACATGTTTATCACTGTTATTTGAAATAAATTAGTAAATATTTTATAATTATGAATTTTAATTTCAAATACAGTAAATATTCATAGAATGTTTATGATCAAAAGCTCTTTTGGGTCCTCAATAATTTTTAATAACATAAAGGGGTCCTGATTTGCAAAAATATGTTAAACAAGAACACTTCTCACTAATTTTTTTGTTTTAGAAAATAGTTATTTTCCACAAAATATATTATTCATGCTAACGTGTTTATGATTGTTATTTTAAATCATTTAGCAAATGAATTTTTTAAAAAACTATCAATTTTACTAGGATAAATGTTGATGGATATTACCGATATAAATAAAGATCTTTGGGATCTTCAATAACTTTTAAGAGTGTTAGGATTCTGAGGTCAACGAATTTGAGAATTGCTGATCTAGTAGGAAGACTCTCAAAGCAATGGAAAACAGGAATTGGTGCCATCTTTGTAGAAGGGATATGGCATTATACTGTGCATAAAACTACTCTAGTATCTGCCAAGAGAATCCCAAATGGGGTCGTAAAGATTGGAACATGACTGAAAAACAATTGAACACAATTGAACCATTTGTGCCCTGGGAGACTTTTCTCCTGTATCTGTTCAGTTCTGGGCACCACAGTGTAAGAAGGACGTTGAAATTTGGGAGAGGATCCAGAGGAGGGAAATTGGGATAGTGAAAGGCTCAGTAGTCCATGGTACATGAAGATCATTTAGTTTGGGGAGGTTTAGACTGAAAAAAAGGCTCAAGGGAGGTGGGGTGCCTGGGAGCTGTCTTAAAGCATCTGAATGAGTAGAAGGGTAGAAGGGATTAGCCTGGTTCTGCTTGGCCCCAGAGGATAGAGCCAGGATCTACAGGCAGAAGCTGGCAAAGATGCCAGTTTAAGTTAGAGCCTCCCAAAAGCAGAAAGGGTGGCATGGAGGAGGCAGGTGGGTTCACCCTTTCGGGAGGTCTTAAGTCAAAGCCGGGTACAGTATGTCTGTAGATATTGGAGGGTAGATTCTAGGTCAGGGATGGGTTGAACTAGATGGATTCTGAGGCCCTTCCAATGCTGAGATTTTGAGAGGTCAGTTCTGCCAGGCCTGCGTGGGCTCCCTAGATACAATATAAGTCCCTTGAGAGCAGGGACTTGTCTCTCCTTTATCTCTGTGTCTCTGACCCTTAACAGAGTGAGTATGAGCAGTCAGCGCTAAAAACATTGTTGATCCACGAACTGAATGCGAATTTACATATTTGTTCAAAAACAATCAACT